>NW_012300194.1:0-3579 GCF_000151885.1 Dipodomys ordii | reverse complement strand
GTGAAACAGCGGTGAACCTGCGGGGACACAGCGTTTTGACACAGCGGGGGACACAGCGGGAGACAGCGGGGACGCAGCGGGGACACTGCAGGACCCAGCAGGACACAGCGGGACACAGCAGGACACAGCGGGTGACACAGTGGGACACAGCGGGGGACACAGCGGGACACAGCGGGGACACAGAGGGGACTCAGTAGTGGACATAGTGGGGGACAAATCGGGACACCACAGGACACAGTGGGACACAGCGGGACACAGCGGGGACACTGCGGGGACACAGCGGGACAAAGCGGGGGACCCAGCGGGCACAGCGCGACACAGCAGGACCCAGCGGGGAAACAGGGGGACACAGTTTGACACAGCGAGGACACAGCGGGACACAGCGGGACACTGCGGGGCACAGCGGGGGACACAGCAGGACACAGCGGGGGACACAGGGAGGACACAGCGGAACACAGCATGGGACAATGCGAGGACACAGCGGGAAACAGCGAGACACAGCGTGACCCAGCGGGGACCCAGCAGTGGACACAGCGGGACACAGCGGGGGACAAAGCGGGACACCACGGAACACAGCAGGACACAGCGTGAAACAGCGGTGAACCTGAGGGGACACAGCGGTACACAGCGGGGGACACAGCAGGACACAGCGGGACACAGCGGGGGACACAGCCGGACACAGCAGGGACAGAGCGTGGACACAGCGGGACCCAGCAGGACACAGCAGGGACACAGCAGGGACACAGCGGGACCCAGCAGGACACAGCGGGGGACACAGCGGGACACAGCGGGGGACACAGCGGGGGACACAGCAGGGACACAGTGGGACACAGTAGGACACAGCGTGGGACAAAGCGGGAGACAGTGGAGGACACAGCGAGGACACAGCTGGACACAGCGGGGACACAGAGGGGACTCAGCAGGGGACATAGAGGGGAAAAAGCAGGACACCACGGGTCACAGTAGGACACAGCGGGACACAGCGGGGACACTGCGGGACACAGCCGGGGGACACAGTGGTTGACAGCGGGGGACAGAGAAGGGACACAGCGGGACACAGAGGGGACACAGCTGGACACAGAAGGGTACACAGCAGGGCACAGCGGACACACAACGGGGACAGAGCTGGACACAGAGGGACACAGATGGGACAGAGCATGACACAGCGGGACTCAGCGGGACACAGCAGGGGACTTAGCGGGACACAGCGGGGGACACAGGGAAGACACAGCTGGACACTGAGGGAGACAGAGCGAGGACACAGCCGGACACAGCAAAACACAGCGTGACACAGTAGGGACACAGCAGAGGACACAGCGGGACACAGCCGGGGACACAGAGGGACACAGCGGGGTACACAGCAAGGACAAAGTGGGACACAGCGGGGGACACAGCGAGGACACAGCGGGACACAGCGGTGACACAGCGGGACACAGCTGGGGACACTGCGGGACACAGCGGGACACAGCGGGGACACAGCAAGGACACAGCGGGGGACACAGCGGGACACAGCCGGACACAGCCCGGGACACAGCGGGACACAGCGAGAGACACAGCGGGGGACACAGCGGGACACAGCGGGGAACAAAGAGAGGTCACAGCGGGACCCAGCGGGACACAGCTTCGATAGAGCGGGGACACAGCGGGACACAGCGGTGACACAACGGGACTCAGCGGGGGACACTGCGGGACCCAGCGGGACCCAGCGGAGACACAGCAAGGACACAGCGGTGGACACAGCGGGACCCAGCGGGACACAGCGGGGGACACAGCGAGGGACACAGCGGGGGACACAGTGGGACACAGTGGGGAACACAGAGAGAGACACAGCAGGACCCAGCGAGACACAGCGTCGATACAGCAGGGACACAGCGGGGTACACAGCTGTTGACACAATGGGACACAGTGGGGGACACAGCGGGACACAGCGGGACACAGCGGGGCACAGCAGGGACAAAACGGGAGACACAGTGGGGAACAGAGCAGGACACATCGGGGGACACAGAAAGGACACAGTGGGGACACAGTGAGACTCAGCCGGGGACACAGCGGGGGACAAAGCGGGACACCACGGGACACAGTGGGACACAGTGGGACACAGCGGGTTCACTGCGGGACACAGTGGGGGACAAAGCGGGACACAGCGGGACACAGCGGGACACAGCGGGGACGTGCAGCGGGACACAGTGGGACACAGCGGGACTCGGTGGGGGACAGAGCGGGACACAGCGGGACCGCAGCGGGACTCATGTTGGGACACAGCGGGACACGGCGGGGGACACAGCGAGGACACAGTGGGGGACAAAGTGGGGAAACAGCTAGACACAGCAGGGAACACAGCGAGGACACATCGGGACCCAGCGGGACACAGCGTCGATACAGCGGAGACACAGCGTTACACAGCATGGTACAAAGCTGTGGACACAACGGGACACAGTGGGGGCACAGCGGGACACAGCGGGACGCAGTGGGACACAGCGGGACACAGCGGGGACAGAGCGGGACACAGTTGGACACAGCGGGCCACAGCGGGGGACACAGCGGGAGACAAAGAGGGACACCACGAAACACAGCGGGACACAGCAGGAAAGAGCAGTGACACTGCGGGGACACAGTGGGACACAGCGGGGGACAAAGCGGGACCCAGAGGGGGACAGAGTGGGACACAGTGGGGGACACAGCTGGACACAGCAGGGGAAACAGTGGGGGACACAGCGGGACACAGCGGGACACAGCGAAAACACAGCGGGACAGAGCGAGACACTGCAGGGCACAGCGGGGGACACAGCGGGACACAGCGGGGGACACAGTCGAGGACACAGCGGAACACAGAGTGGGACACAGTGAGGACACAGCGGGACACAGCGGGACACAGCGGGACACAGCCGGGACCCAGCAATGGACACAGCGGGACACAGCGGGGGACACAGCGGAACACAGCGGGGGACACATGGAGGACTCAGCGGGAAAAAGCGGGGACACAGCGGCGACTCACCGGGGGACAGAGGGGGACAAAGAGGGACACCACAGAACACAGTGGGAAACAGCAGGACACAGCGGGGAAAGTGCGGGGACACAGGGGGACAAAGCGTGGGAAACATAGGGACACAGTGGGGGAGACAGCGGGACACAGTGGGACACAGCGGGGGACACAGGGGGGACACAGCGGGACCAAGCGGGACACAGCGTCGATACAGCGGGGACACAGCGGGACAAAGCGGGGGACACAGCGAGGACACAGCAGAACACAGCGTGGGAAACAGCGAGGACACATTGGGACACAGCGGGGACACAGCGGGACCCAGCGCGGAACACAGCGAGGACACATTGGGACACAGCGGGGATACAGCAGGACTCAGCGGGGGACACAACAGTACACAGCGGGACACAGCAGGGGACACAGAGGGGTAAACAGCAGGACACAGCGGGGAACACAGCGAGGACACAGCGGGACCAAGCGGGATACAACGTCGATACAGCGGGGACACAGCGGGACACAGCGGGGTACACAGCTGGGGACACAACGGGACACAGCGGGGGACACAGCTGAGCACACAGCGGGACACAGCGTGGGACACA
>NW_012300193.1:0-3579 GCF_000151885.1 Dipodomys ordii | reverse complement strand
ATGAAAAGCAGAATTAACTTTAAGGAGAAGGAGAAACAGAAGGAGAAGCAGAAGGAGAATCAGAAGGAGAAGCAGAAGAAGCAGAAGGAGAAGCACAAGGAGAAGCAGAAGCATAAGAAGCAGCAGAAGGAGAAGCAGAATCAGAAGAAGATGCAGAAGGAGAAGCAGGAGAAGCAGAAGAAGCAGAAGCAAAAGGAGAAAGAGAAGGAGAAGAAGGAGAAGCAGAAGTAGAATCAGAAGAAGAAGAAGAAGAAGCAAAACAAACAGAAGAAGGAGAAGAGCAGAAGCAGAAAGAAAAGCAGAAGCAGAAGGAGAAGCAGAAAGAGAAGCAGGAGAAGCAGAAGAAGCAGGAGAAGCAGAAGCAGAAGAAACAGGAAAAGCCGAAGAAGCAGAAGCAGAATCTGAAGCAGAAGGAGAAACAGAAGAAGCACAATCTGAAGCAGAATCAGAAGAAACAGAAATAGTAGAATAAGCAGAAGCAAAAGCAACATGAGAAGCAGAAGAAGAAGACGGAGAATTCGAAAGAGAAGGATTAGGAGTAGGAGAAGGAAAAGGATAAGCAGAAGCAGAAAGAGACGCAGAAGGAGAAGCAGCACGAGAATTAGGAGAAGCAGAAGCAGGAGAAGCAGAAGAAACAGAAGACGCAGAAGCAGAATGAGAAGCAGAAGGAGAAATTGAAGCAGAAGCAGAAGCAGAAGGAGAAGCAGAAGCAGAAGGAGAAGCAGAAGAAGGAGAAGGAGGAGAAGCCGAAAGAGAAGCAGAAAGAGAAGCAGAACGAGAAGCAGGAGTAGCAGAAGCAGGAGAAGCAGAAGCAGAAGGAGAAGCAGAAAGAAAAGCAGAAGAACGAGAAGGACAAGGAGAAACAGAAGGAGAAGCAGAAAGAGAAGCAGAAGAAGTAGCAGGAGAAGGAAAAGCAGCAGGAGAAGCAGAAAGAGCAGCAGAATGAGAAGCCGGAGATGCAGAAACAGGAGAAGCAGAAGCAGAAGAAACAGGAGAAGGACAAGAAGCAGAAGCAGAAGGAGAAGCAGAAACAGAAGGAGAAGCAGAAAGAGAAGGAGGAGAAGCAGAAGAAGCAGAAGCAGGAGAACCAGAAGCATAAGAATCCGAAGAAGCAGAAGCAGAACCTGAAGCAGAAGGAGAAGCAGGAGAAGCAGAAGAAGCAGAATCTGGAGAAGCAGAATGAGAAACTGAAGGAGAAGCAGAAGCAGAAAGAGAATCAAAAGGAGAAGGAGAAGCGGAAGAAACAGAAGAAGCAGAAGCAGTAGCAGTTGCAGCAGAAGCACAAGGAGAAGCAAAAGTAAAAGCAGAAGAACGAGAAGGAGAAACAGAAGGAGAAGCAGAAGAAGCAGAAGGAGAAGCAGAAGGAGAAACAGAAGCAGAAGAAGCAGCAGAAGGAGAACAGAAGCAGAAGAAGATGCAGAAGGAGAAGCAGGAGAAGCAGAAGAAGCAGAAGCAGAAGTAGAAGGAGAAGTAGGAGAAGGAGAAGGAAGAGCCGCAGAAGCAATAGGAGAAGCAGAAGAAGAAGCAGAAGCAGAATGAGAAGCAGAAAGAGAAGCAGTAGAAGAAGAAGAAGCAGGAAAAGCAGAAGCAGCAGAAAGAGAAGAAGAAGAAGAAGAAGAAGAAGAAGAAGAAGAAGAAGAAGAAGAAGAAGAAGAAGAAGAAGAAGAAGAAGAAGAAGAAGAAGAAGAAGAAGAAGAAGAAGAAGGAGAAGGAGAAGAAGGAGAAGGAGAAGGAGAAGGAGAAGCAGTAGAAGCAGAAGAAGCAGAAGCAGGAGAAGCAGAAGCAGGAGAAGCAGAAGCAGAAGAAAAAGAATAAGCATAAGAAGCAGAATCAGAGGGAGAAGCAGAAGAAGGAGAAGCAGAAGCAGAAGAAGCAGCAGAAGCAGAAGCAGAAGCAGAAGAAGATGCAGATGGAGAAGCAGGAGAAGCAGAAGAAGGAGAAGGAGAAGGCGAAAGAGAAGGATTAGGAGTAGGAGAAGCAAAAGGATAAGCAGAAGCAATAAGAGACGCAGAAGGAGAAGCAGCACGAGAAGTAGGAGAAGCAGGAGAAGCAGAAGCAGGAGAAGCAGAAGAAACAGAAGACGCAGAAGCAGAATGAGAAGCTGAAGGAGAAATTGAAGCAGAAGCAGAAGGAGAAGCAGTAGCAGAAGAAGGAGAAGGAGAAGCAGAAAGAGAAGCAGAAAGAGAAGCACAACGAGAAGCAAGAGAAGCAGAAGCAGGAGAAGCAGAAGCAGAAGAAACATAGGAAGGAGAAGAAGCAGAAGGAGAAGCAGATACAGAAGGAAAAGCAGAAAGAGAAGCAGGAGAAGCAGAAGAAGCAGCAGCAGGAGAAGCAGAAGCAGAAGAAGCCGATGAAGCAGAAGCAGAACCTGAAGCAGATAGAGAAGCAGGAGAAGCAGAAGAAGCAGAATCTGGAGAAGCAGAAGAGAAGCAAAGCAGAAGGAGAAGCAGAAGCACAAAGAGAAGCAAAAGCAGAAGAGGAAGCAGAAAAACAGAAGAAGCAGAGGCAGTTGCAGAAGAAGCAGAAGATGCAGAAGCTGAAGGAGAAGCAGAAGAAACAGAAGAAGCAGTAGCATTTGCAGTAGAAGCAGAAGGAGAAGCAGAAGGAAAAGCAGAAGAACGAGATAAAGACGGAGAAATAGAAGCAGAAGCAGAAGGAGAATCAAAAGGAGAAGCAGAAGAAGCAGAAGCAGAAGAATAAGCATAAGGACAAGCACAAGCAGAAGGAGATGCAGAAGGATTAGCAGAAGAAGCAGAAGAAGCAGAAGAATAAGTAGAAGTAGGAGAAAGAGAAGGAAGAGCAGCAGAAGCAATAGGAGAAGCAGAGGCAGAATGAGAAGCAGAAAGAAAAGCAGTAGAAGTAGAAGAAGCAGGAAAAGCAGAAGCAGAAGAAAGAGAAGAAGAAGAAGAAAAAGAAGAAGAAGAAGAAGAAGAAGAAGAAGAAGAAGAAGAAGAAGAAGAAGAAGAAGAAGAAGAAGAAGAAGAAGAAGAAGAAGAAGAAGAAGAAGAAGAAGAAGCAGGAAAAGCAGAAGCAGAAGAAGAAGAAGAAGAAGAAGAAGAATAAGAAGAAGAAGAAGAAGAAGAAGAAGAAGAAGAAGAAGAAGAAGAAGAAGAAGAAGAAGAAGAAGAAGAAGAATGAGAAGAAGGAGAGCATGAAGAAGAAGAAGAAGACGAAGAAGAAGAAGAATAAGAAGAAGAAGAAGAAGAAGAAGAAGATGAAGAAGAAGAAGAAGAAGAAGAAGAATAAGAAGGAGAATGAGAAGGAGAATGCGAATAAGAAGGAGAAGAAGAAGTAGAAGACAAAGAAGAAGATGAAGAAGAAGAAGAAGAATAAGATGATGAAGAAGAAGAAGAAGAAGAAGAAGAAGAAGAAGATGAAGAAGAAGAAGAAGAAGAAGAAGAAGAAGAAGAGGAGGAGGATGAGGAGGAGGAGGAAGAAGAAGAAAATGTAGAGGAAGAAGAAGCCGAAATGCAGATGAAGAACAAAAAGAAGGAGGAGGAGGTGGAAAAGGAGGAGGAGGAGCAGGAGGAGGAGGAGGAGGAGAACGAGGAAGAGGAGGAGAAGTAGAAGAAGAAGCAG
>NW_012300192.1:0-3579 GCF_000151885.1 Dipodomys ordii | reverse complement strand
ATCTGAAGCAGAAGCAGAAGAAACAGAAATAGTAGAATAAGCAGAAGCAGAAGCACCAGGACAAGCAGAAGAACAAGAAGGAGAAGGCGAAAGAGAAGGATTAGGAGTAGGAGAAGCAAAAGGATAAGCAGAAGCAGAAACAGACGCAGAAGGAGAAGCAGCACGAGAAGTAGGAGAAGCAGGAGAAGCAGAAGCAAGAGAAGCAGAAGAAACAGAAGACGCAGAAGCAGAATGAGAAGCAGAAGGAGAAATTGAAGCAGAAGGAGAAGGAGAAGCAGAAGGAGAAGCTGAAGAAGGAGAAGGAGACCAGAAAGAGAAGCACAACGAGAAGCAGGAGAAGCAGAAGCAGGAGAAGCAGAAGCAGAAGAAACATAAGAAGGAGAAGAAGCAGAAGCAGAAGCAGAAACAGAAGGAAAAGCAGAAATAGAAGCAGGAGCAGCAGAAGAAGCAGCAGCAGGAGAAGCAGAAGCAGGAGGAGCCGAAGAAGCAGAAGCAGAACCTGAAGCATAAGGAGATACAGGAGAAGCAGAAGAAGCAGAATCTGGAGAAGCAGAAGGAGAAGCAGAAGCAGAAAGAGAAGCAAAAGCAGAAGGAGAAGCATAAGGAGAAGCAGAAGAAACAGAAGAAGTAGAGGCAGTAGCAGAAGATGTAGAAGCAGAAGGAGAAGCAGAAGGAAAAGCAGAAGAAAGAAAAGGAGAAGGAGAAACAGAATGAGAAGCAGAAGGAGAAGCAGAAGAAGGAGCAGGAGAAGGAAAAGCAGCAGGAGAAGCAGAAAGAGAAACAGAAGGAGAAGCAGGAGATGCAGAAACAGGAGAAGCAGAAGCAGAAGAAACAGGAGAAGGACAAGAAGCAGAAGCAGAAGGAGAAGCAGAAACAGAAGGAGAAGCAGAAAGAGAAGAAGGGAAAGCAGAAGAAGCAGAAGCAGGAGAAGCAGAAGCATAAGAATGCGAAGACGCAGAAGCAGAACCTGAAGCAGAAGGAGAAGCAGGAGAAGCAGAAGAAGCAGAATCTGGAGAAGCAGAAGGAGAAGCAGAAGCAGAAAGAGAATCAAAAGCAGAAGGAGAAGCAGAAGAAACAGAAGAAGTAGAAGCAGTAGCAGGTGTAGCAGAAGCAGAAGGAAAAGCAGAAAAACAGGAAGGAGAAGGAGAAACAGAAGGAGAAGTAGAAGGAGAAGCAGAAAGAGAAGCAGGTAAAGCAGAAGAAGAAGAAGCAGAAGGAGAATCAGAAGGAGAAGCAGAAGAAGGAGAAGGAGAAACAGAAGCAGAAGAAGATGCAGAAGGAGAAGCAGGAGAAGCAGAAGAAGCAGAAGCAGAAGGAGAAGCAGGAGAAGCAGAAGAAGCAGAATCTGGAGAAGCATAAGGAGAACCAGAAGGAGAAGCAGAAGCAGAAAGAGAAGCAGAAAGAGAAGCAAAAGCTTGAAGGAGAAGCAGAAGAAACAGAAGAAGCAGAATCAGTAGCAGAAGAAGCTGAAGATGCAGAACCAGAAAGAGAAGCAGAAGGAATAGCAGAAGAACGAGAATGAGAAATAGAAGGAGAAACAGAAGGAGAAGCAGGAAAAGCAGAAGAAACAGAAGCAGACGGAGAAGCAGAAGAAGGAGAAGGAGAAGCCGGAGCAGAAGAAGAAGCAGAAGGAAAAGCACAAGCAGAAGGAGATGCAGAAGGAGAAGCAGGAAATGCAGAAGACGCAGAAGGAGAAGAAGAAGGAGAAGAAGCAGAATCAGAAGAAGCAGAAGGAGAAGTAGAAAGAGAAGCCGACGAAGAGAAGCAGAACGAGAAGCAGGAGAAGCAGAAGAAGCAGAGCGGGAGAAGCAGAAGAAGAAACAGAAGAAATAGAAGGAGCAGAAGAAGAAGGAGGAGCAGAAGCAGAAGGAGAAGCAGAAAGAGAAGCAGGAAAAGCAGAAGAAGAAGAAGAAGAAGAAGAAACAGGAGAAGGACAAGAAGCAGAAGCAGAAGGAGAAGCAGAAAGAGAAGCACTAGAAGCAGAAGACGCAGGAAAAGTAGAAGCAGCAGAAAGAGAAGAAGAAGAAGAAGAAGAAGAAGAAGAAGAAGAAGAAGAAGAAGAAGAAGAAGAAGAAGAAGAAGAAGAAGAAGAAGAAGAAGAAGAAGAAGAAGGAGAAGGAGAAGGAGAAGGAGAAAGAGAGAGAAGGAGAAGAAGAAGAAGAATGAGAAGGAGAAGCAGTAGAAGCAGAAGAAGCAGAAGCAGGAGAAGCAGAAGCAGAAGAAAAAGAATAAGCATAAGAAGCAGAATCAGAGGGAGAAGCAGAAGAAGGAGAAGCCCAAGCAGAAGAAGCAGGAGAAGGAGAAACAGAAGCAGAAGAAGATGCAGAAGGAGAAGCAGGAGAAGCAGAAGAAGGAGAAGGAGAAGGCGAAAGAGAAGGTTTAGGAGTAGGAGAAGCAAAAGGATAAGCAGAAGCAGAAAGAGACGCAGAAGGAGAAGCAGCACGAGAAGTAGGAGAAGCAGGAGAAGCAGAAGCAGGAGAATGAGAAGAAACAGAAGACGCAGAAGCAGAATGAGAAGCAGAAGGAGAAATTGAAGCAGAAGCAGAAGCAGAAGCAGAAGGAGAAGCAGAAGCAGAAGGAGAAGCAGAAGAAGGAGAAGGAGAAGCAGAAAGAGAAGCAAAAAGAGAAGCAGCCCGAGAAGTAGGAGAAGTAGGAGAAGCAGAAGCAGGAGATGCAGAATAAACAGAAGACGCAGAAGCAGAATGAGAAGCAGAAGGAGAAATTGAAGCAGAAGCAGAAGCAGAAGGAGAAGCAGAAGCAGAAGGAGAAGCAGAAGAAGGAGAAAGAGAAGCAGAAAGAGAAGCACAACGAGAAGCAGGAGAAGCAGAAGCAGGAGAAGCAGAAGCAGAAGAAACATAGAAGAAACAGAAGAAGGAGAAGAAACAGAATGAGAAGCAGAAACAGAAAGAGAAGCAGGAGAAGCAGGAGAAGCAGAAGCAGGAGAAGCAGGAGAAACAGAAGACGCAGAAGCAGAATGAGAAGCAAAAGGAGAAATTGAAGCAGAGGCAGAAGGAGAAGCAGAAGAAGGAGAAAGAGAAGCAGAAAGAGAAGCAGAAAGAGAAGCAGAACGAGAAGCAGGAGAAGCAGAAGCAGGAGAAGCAGAAGCAGAAGAAACAGAAGAAGGAGAAGAAACAGAATGAGAAGCAGAAACAGAAGGAAAAGCAGAAAGAGAAGCAGGAGAAGCAGAAGAAGCAGCAGCAGGAGAAGCAGAAGCAGAAGAAGCCGAAGAAGCAGAAGCAGAACCTGAAGCAGAAGGACAAGCAGGAAAAGCAGAAGAAGCAGAATCTGGAGAAGAAGAAGGAGTAGCAGAAGCAGAAAGAGAAGCAAAAGCAAAAGGAGAAGCAGAAGAAACAGAAGAAGCAGAGGCAGTAGCAGAAGAAGCAGAAGATGCAGAAGCAGAAGGAGAAGCAGAAGGAAAAGCAGAAGAACGAGAAGGAGGAGAAGGAGAAACAGAAGGAGAAGCAGAAAGAGAAGCAGAAGAAAGAGCAATAGAAGGAAAAGCTGCAGGAGAAGCAGAAAGGGCAGCAGAAGGAGAAGCAGGAGATGTAGAAACAAGAGAAGAAGAAGTAGAAGAAACAG
>NW_012300191.1:0-3580 GCF_000151885.1 Dipodomys ordii | reverse complement strand
CCTGCTGTGTCCACTGCTGTGTCCCGCTGTGTACCCCGCTGTGTCCCACTATGTTCCCGCAGTGTCCCCGCTGTGTCCCGCTGTGTCCCACTGTGTCCCGTGGTGTCCCAGATTGTCCCCCGCTGTGTCCCCTGGTGAGTCCCCGCTGTGTCCTGCTGTGTCCTGCTGTGTACCCCGCTGTGTCCAGCTGTGTCACGGCTGTGTCCCGCTGTGGCCCATCTCTGTCTCCGCTGTGTCCCACTGTGTCCCCCACTTTGTCCCGCTGTGTCCCGCCGTGTCCCCCGCCTTGTCCTGCTGTGTCCCCGCAGGGTCCCGCTGTGTCCCACTATGTCACACTGTGTCCCGTGGTGTCCCTCTTTGTCCCCTGCTGTGTCCCCCGCTGAGTCCCCTCTGTGTGGCCGCTGTGTCCCTCTGTGTCCTCGCTGTGTCCCCCGCTGTCTCCCGCTTTGTCCCCCGCTGTGTTCCGCTGTGTCACGCTGTGTCCTCGCTGTGTCCCCCGCTGTGTCCCGCTGTGTCCCCGCTATGTCCCCAGCTGTGACCCGCTGTGTCCTGCTGTGTACCCCGCTGTGTCCCGCTATGTTGACGCTGTGTCCCGCTGTGTCCCACTGTGTCACACTTTGTCCCGTGTTGTCCCGCTTTGTCCCCCGCTGTGACCTCGTTTTGTTTCCCGCTGTGTCCCGCTGTGTACGACTCTGTGACCCCGCTGTGTCCCGTTGTGTCCCCCGCTGTGTCCCCACTGTGTGCTGTGTCCCACTGTGTCCGCGCTGTGTTCCCGGCTGTGTCCCGCTGTGTACCCCTCTGTGTCCCCCGCTGTGTCCCGCAGTGTCCCCGGCTGTGACCCGCTGTGTTCCGCTGTGTCCCCCGCTGTGTCACCACTGTGTGCCCCCGGTGTCCCGCTGTGTCCCCTCTCTGTCCCCAGCTGGCCCCCGCTGTTTCTCCCGCTGTGTCCCGCTGTGTCGCCCGTTTTGCCCCGCTGTGCCCCTGCAGTGTCCCACTGTGTCACACTGTGTCCCGTGTTGTCCTGCTTTGGCCCCCAGCTGTGACCTCGCTGTGTTTCTCTCTGTGTCCCGCTGTGTACCCTTCTGTGTCCTCCGCTGTGTCCCGCTGTGTACCCCGCTGTGTCCAGTTGTGTCCTCGCTGTGTCCCCCGCTGTCTCCTGCTTTGTCCCACGCTGTGTCCCGCTGTGACCCGCTGTGTCCTCGCTGTGTCCCCCGCTGTGTCCCGTTGTGTCCCGCTGTGTCCCCGCTGTGTCCCGCTGTGTCCCGTTGTGTCTCGCTTTGTCCTTGCTGTGTCCCACGCTGTGTCCCGCTGTGTCCACTGCTGTGTCCCGCTGTGTTCCCGCTGTGTCCCCCTGTGTCCTCCACTGTGTCCTGCTGTGTCCCGCTGTGTCCTTGCTGTGACCCGCTCTGTGCCCGCTGTATCGACGCTTTGTCCCGCTCTGTCCCGCTCTGTCCGCGCTGTGTTCCCCGCTGTGTCCCGCTGTGAACCCCTCTGTGTCCCCTGCTGTGTCCCGCTGTGTCCCCGCTGTGACCTGCTGTGTCCCGCTGTGTCCCCCACTGTGTCCCTGCTGTCTCACCGCTGTGTCACACTGTGTCCTGCTGTGTACTGCTGTGTCTCCCGCTGAGTTCCTCTGTTTCCCGCTGTGTCCCAATGTGTCCTGGCTGTGTCAGGCTCTGTCCTGCTCTGTCCCCGTTGTGTCCCGCTGTGTCCCGCTGTGTCTCCACTGTGTGCCCGCTGTGTCCCTCTGTGTACCCTGCTGTGTCCAGCGGTGTCCCCGCTGTGTCCCGCTGTGTCACCTCTCTGTCCTCTGCTGTCCCCCCTGTGTCCCCCGCTGTGTCCCGCTGTGTCCTGCTGTGTCACACTGTGTCCCATGTTGTCCAGTTTTGTCCCCCGCTGTGACCTCGTTGTGTTTCCCGCTGTGTCCCGCTGTGTACCACTCTGTGACCCCGCTGTGTACGGCTCTATACCCCGCTGTGTCCCGCTATGTTCCCGCAGTGTACCCACTGTGTCCCACTGTGTCCTCGCTGTGTCCACTGCTGTGTGCTGTTGTGTCCCCAGCTGTGTACCCCGCTGTGTCCCGCTGTGTCTCCGCTGTATCGACGCTGTGTCCTGCTGGGTCCCGCTGTGTCCTCGCTGTGTTCCCCGTTGTGTCCCGCTGTGTACCCCGCTGTGTCCCCCGCTGAGTCCCTGCTGTGTCCCTGCTGTGTCCCCACTGTGTCCCGCTGTGTCCCGCTTTGTCCTCGCTGTGTCCCAAGCTGTGTTCCGCTGTGTCCCCCGCTGTGTCCCGCTGTGTCCCCACTGTGTCCCGCTGTGTCCCCCGCTGTGTCCCGCTGTGTCCCTGCTGTGACCCGCTCTGTCCCCGCTGTATTGACGCTGTGTCCCGGTGTGTCCTGCTGTGTCCGCGCTGTGTTCCCGGCTGTGTCCCGTTGTGTACCCCTCTGTGTACCCCGCTGTGTCCCGCAGTATCCCCGGCTGTGACCCGCTGTGTCCAGCTGTGTCCCCCGCTGTGTCCCCACTGTGTCCCCCGCTGTGTCCCGCTGTGTCCCGCTATGTCGCCCACTTTCTCCCGCTGTGCCCCTGCAGTGTCTCCGCTGTGTCCCACTGTGTCACACTGTGTCCCGTGTTGTCCTGCTTTGGCCCCCGCTGTGACCTCGCTGTGTTTCTCCCTGTGTCCCGCTGTGTACCCTTCTGTGTCCCCCGCTGTGTCCCGCTGTGTACCCCCGCTGTGTACCCTTCTGTGTCCCCCGCTGTGTCCCGCTGTGTACCCCGCTGTGTCCAGCTGTGTCCTCGCTGTGTCCCCCGCTGTCTCCTGCTTTGTCCCACGCTGTGTCCCGCTGTGACCCACTGTGTCTTCGCTGTGTCCCCCGCTGTCTCCCGTTGTGTCCCCGCTGTGTCCCGCTGTGTCCCGCTGTGTCCCCGCTGTGTGCCTGCTGTGTCCCGTTGTGTTGCCTGCTGTGTCCCGTTGTGTCGCCCACTTTGTCCCGCTGTGTCCCACTGTGTCCCCGCTGTGTCCCGCTGTGTCCCCGCTGTGTGCCCGCTGTGTCCCGCTGTGTACCCCGCTGTGTCCAGCTATGTCACCGCCTTGTCTCGCTGTGGCCACTCTCTGTCTTCACTGTCCCCCGCTGTGTCCCCCGCTGTGTCCCACTGTGTCCAGGCAGGGTCACTGCTGTTTCCCGCTGTGTCACGCTGTGTTCCGTGGTGTCCCTCTTTGTCCCCCGCTGTGTCCCCTGCTGTGAACCCGCTGTGTCACCGCTGTGTCACACTGTGTCCTCGCTGTGTCCCCCGCTGTCTCCAGCTCTGTCCCCCACTGTGTCTCACGCTTTGTCCCCGCTGTGACCAACTGTGTCCCGCTGTGTCCCGCTGAACCCCCCACTGAGTCCCGTTGAGTCTAAACAGTGTACCACGCTGTGTAACGCTGTGTGCCCCGCTGTATCAACGCTGAGTCCCGCCTGGATCCCGCTGTGGACCTCCACTGGGATCCCCCACTAGATTCTCACAGTGGACACCAATAGTGGTCCAATGGTGGTCCTCACCTGGATTACACCAGCTGAGACCCGCTGGGATCCCCCAAATATGACCC
>NW_012300190.1:0-3580 GCF_000151885.1 Dipodomys ordii | reverse complement strand
GCTTTGTCCTCGCTGTGTCCCCCACTGTGACCTGCTGTGTCCTCGCTGTGTCCCCCGCTGGGTCCCGGTGGGTCCTGCTGTGTCCTCGCTGTGTCCACCGCTGTGTCCCGTTGTGTCCCCAGCTGTGTCCCCCGCTATGTCCCGGTGTGTCTACTGCTGTGTCCATGCTATGTCTTGCTGTGTTGCGCTGTGTCCCCCGCTGTGTCCGCTGCTGTGTCCTGCTGTTTTCCCCGCTGTGTCACCAATGTGTCCCGCTGTGTCCTCGCTGTGTCCCTCTGTGTCTCGCTGTGCCCCCACTCTGTCCCGTTGTGTCCACAGCTGGGTACCACGCTGTGTAACCCTGTGTCCCCGCTGTATCGACTCTGTGTCCCGCTGTGTTCCGCTGTGTCCCGCTGTGTCCCCACTGTGTCCCCAGCTGTGTCCCGCTGTGTCCCGCTGTGTTCCCCGCTGTGTCCTGCTATGTTCCCGCAGTGTCCCCGCTGTGTCCCGCTGTGTCCCGCTGTGTCCTCGCTGTGTCCTCAGCTGTGTACCCCACTCTTTCCCGCTGTGTCCCCCGCTGTGTCTCTGCTGTGTCCCCGCTGTGTCCCGCTTTGCCTGCTGTGTACTGCTGTGTCCCCCGCTGTGTCCCGCTGTGTCCTGCTGTGTCAAGCTGTTTCACCGCTGCGTCCCCGCTGTGTCCCTCTGTGTACCCCGCTGTGTCGAGCTTTGTCCCCGCTGTGTCTCTCTGTGTCCCCCGCTGTGTCCCGCTGTGTCCCCCGCTGAGTCCCCGCTGTGTCCTCGCTGTGTCCCGCTGTGTCCCCCGCTGTGTCCCGCTGTGTCCCGCTGTGTCCTTGCTGTGACCCGCTCTGTCCCCACTGTATCGACGCTGTGTCCCGCTGTGTTCCGCTGTGTCCTCGCTGTGTTCCCCGCTGTGTCCCGCTGTGTACCCCTCTGTGTCTCCCGCTGTGTCCCGCTGTGTCCCCCGCTCTGACCTGCTGTGTCCTGCTTTGTCCCCCACTGTGTCCCTGCTGTCTCCCCGGTGTGTCCAACTGTGTCCCGCTGTGTACTGCTGTGTCTCCCACTGAGTTCCGCTGTGTCCCATTGTGTCCCCAGTGTGTGCCCGCTGTGTCCCTCTGTGTACCCCGTTGTGTCAATCTGTGTCCCCGCTGTGTCCCGCTGTGTCCCCTGTCCCCTGCTGTCCCCCGCTGTGTCCCCCGCGGTGTCCCGCTGTGTCTCGCTGTGTCCCTGCTTTGTCCCACTTTGCCCCTGCTGTCTCACCGTTCTGTCCCGCTGTGTCACACTGTGTCCCGTGTTGTCCCGCTTTTTCCCCCGCTGTGACCTCGCTATGTTTCCAGCTGTGTCCCGCTGTGTACCACTCTGTGTCCCCCGCTGTGTCCCACTGTGTACCCGCTGTGTCCCTCTATGTTCCCTCAGTGTCCCAGCTGTGTCCCGCAGAGTCCTCGCTGTGTCCACTGCTGTGTCCCGTTGTGTCCCCAGCTGTGTACACCGCTATGTGCCGCGGTGTCCCCGCTTTATCGACGCTGTGTCCTGCTGTGTCCCGCTGTGTACCCCGCTGTGTCCCGCTATGCTCCCGCAGTATCTCCGCTGTGTCCCGCTGTGTCCTAGCTGTGTCCCTGCTGTGTCCCGCTGTGTCCCGCTGTGTCCTCGATATGTCCCACGCTGTGTTCCGCTGTGTCCGCCGCTGTGTCCCGCTGTGTCCCGCTGTGTCCCCCGCTGTGACCCGCTGTGTCCCGCTGTGTCCCCCGCTGTGTCCCCACTGTGTGCCCTCTGTGTCCCGCTGTGTACCCCGCTGTGTCCAGCAGTGTCCCCGCTGTGTCCCGCTTTGTCCCCTCTCTGTCCCCTGCTGTCCCCCGCTGTGTCCCCCGCTGTGTTCCCACTGTGTACCGCTGTGTCGCCCGCTTTGTCCCGCTGCGCCCCTGTAGTGTCCCCGCTGTGTCCTACTGTGTCACACTGTGTCCCGTGTTGTCCTACTTTGGCCCCCGCTGTGACCTCGCTGTGTTTCTCGCTGTGTCCCGCTGTGTACCCTTCTGTGTCTCCCGCTGTGTCCCGCTGTGTACCCTGCTGTGTCCAGCTGTGTCCTCGCTGTGTCCCCCGCTGTCTCCTGCTTTGTCCCACGCTGTGTCCCGCTGTGACCCGCTGTGTCCTCGCTGTGTCCCCCGCGGTGTCCCGCTGTGTCCCCGCTGTGTCCACTGCTGTGTCCCGCTGTGTACCCCGCTGTGTCCCGCTATGTCCCTGCAGTGTCCCCGCTGTGTCCCGCTGTGTCCCACTGTGTCCCGTGGTGTCCCAGTTTGTCCCCCGCTGTGTCCCCTGGTGAGTCCCCGCTGTGTCCCGCTGTGTCCCCCACTGGTTCCCGCTGTGTCTACTGCTGTGTCCCTGCTGTGTCCCGCTGTGTCCCGCTGTGTCCTCGCTGTGTCCCACGCTGTGATCCGCTGGGTCCTCGCTGTGTCCCAAGATGTGTCCCTGCTGTGTCCCCACTGTGTCCTGCTGTATACTGCTGTGTCCCCCGCTGAGTCCCGCTGTGTCCCCGCTGTGTCCCGCTGTGTCCCCCATGTGTCCCGCGCTGTGTCCCAGTGTGTCCCGCTGTGTCCCCCACTGTTTCCCCTGCTGTTTCCGGCTGTTTCCCCTGCTGTGTCCCGCTGTGTCCACTGCTGTGTCCCCGCTGTTTCCCACTTTTTCCCCGGCTGTGTCCCACTGTGTCCTCACTGTGTCCCCCGCTGTGTCCCAACGTGTCCTCTCTGTGTCCCCTGCTGTGTCCCGCTGTGTCCCCCGCTTTGTCCCGCTGTGTCCGACTGTGTCCCGCTCTGTCCCCGCTGTATCCCGCTGTGTCCCGTTGTGTCCCCGGTGTGCCCACTGTGTCCCGCTGTGTACCCCGCTGTGTCCAACTGTGCCCCGCTCTGTCCCGCTGTGGCCCTTCTCTGTCTACGCTGTCTCCAGCTGTGTCCCCCGCTGTGTCCCGCTGTGTCCCGCTGTGTCCCCCGCTTTATCCTGCTGTGTACCCGCAGTGTCCCCGCTGTGTCCCGCTGTGTCACACTGTGTCCCGTGGTGTCCCACTTTGTCCCCCGCTGTGTCCCCCGCTGTGTCCTCCGCTGAGTCCCCTCTGTATCGACGCTGTGTCCCGCTGTGTCCCGCTGTGTCCTCGCTGTGTTCCCCGCAGTGTCCCGCTGTGTCCCCCGCTGTGTCCCCCGCTATGTCCTCGCTGGGTCCCCCGCTGTGGCCCGCTGTGGCCCCCGCTTTGTCCCGCTGTGTCCGACTGTGTCCCGCTCTGTCCCCGCTGTATCCCGCTGTGTCCCGCTGTGTCCCCACTGTGTGCCCGCTGTGTCCCGCTGTGTACCCCGCTGTGTCCAGCTGTGTCACCGCTGTGTCCCGCTGTGGCCCTTCTCTGTCTCCGCTGTGTCCCGCTGTGTCCCCCGCTTTGTCCCCCTGTGTCCCGCTGTGTCCCCCGTTTTGTCCTGCTGTGTCCCCGCAGTGTCCCGCTGTGTCCCACTGTGTCACACTGTGTCCCGTAGTGTCCCTGCTGTGTCCCGCTGTGTCCTGCTGTATCCCCCTCTGTGTCCCCTGCTATGTCCTGCTGTGTCCCCCA
>NW_012300189.1:0-3580 GCF_000151885.1 Dipodomys ordii | reverse complement strand
TAAGGAGAAGAATAAGGAGAAGAATATATGGAGAAGCAGTAGAAGCAGAAGAAGCAGAAGCAGGAGAAGCAGAAGCAGAAGAAAAAGAATAAGCAAAAGAAGCAAAAGCAGAAGCAGTGGGAGAAGCAGAAGAAGGAGAAGGAGTTGTAGCAGCAGAAGGAGTAGCAGAACCAGAAAGAGAAGCAGAAAAAGAATCAGAACAAGAAGGAAAAGCAGGAAAATCAGAAGAAGCAGAAGTAGAAGCAGAAAGAGGAGAAGATGGAGAAGCAGAAGTAGAATCAGAAGAAACAGAAGAAGAAGAAGAAGAAGAAGAAGCAGAAGAAACAGAAGCAAAAGAAACAGAAGAAGGAGAAGAGCAGAAGCAGAAGGAGAAGCAGAAGCAGAAGGAGAAGCAGAAAGAGAAGCAGGACAAGCAGAAGAAGCAGGAGAAGCAGAAGCAGAAGAAACAGGAGAAGCCGAAGAAGCAGAAGCAGAATCTGAAGCAGAAGGAGAAACAGAAGAAGCACAATCTGAAGCAGAAGCAGAACAAACAGTAATAGTAGAATAAGCAGAAGCAGAAGCAGCAAGAGAAGCAGAAGAAGAAGTCGGAGAAGGCGAGAGAGAAAGATTAGGAGTAGGAGAAGCAAAAGGATAAGCAGAAGCAGAAAGAGACGCAGAAGGAAAAGCAGCACGATAAGTAGGAGAAGCAGGAGAAGCAGAAGCAGGAGAAGCAGAAGAAACAGAAGACGCAGAAGCAGAATGAGAAGCAGAAGGAGAAATTGAAGCAAAAGCAGAAGGAGAAGCAGAAGGAGAAGGAGAAGAAGGAGAAGGAGAAACAGAAAGAGAAGCAGAAAGAGAAGCAGAACGAGAAGCAGGAGAATCAGAAGCAGGAGAAATTGAAACAGAAGAAGATGCAGAAGGAGAAGCAGAAGCAGTAGTAGAAGCAGAAGAAGGAGAAGTAGAAGGAGAAGCATAAAGAGAAACAGAAGGAGAAGCAGGAGAAGCAGAAGCAGGAGAAGCAGAATCAGAAGAAATAGAAGAAGGAGAAGAAGCAGAAGCAGAAAGAGAAGCAGAAACAGAAGGAGAAGCAGAAGAAGCCGAAGAAGCAAAAGGAGAACCTGAAGCAGAAGGTGAAGCTGGAGAAGCAGCAGCAGAAGAATCTGGAGAAGAAGAAGGAGAACCAGAAGGAGAAGCAGAAGGAGAAGCAGAAGCAGAAAGAGAGGCAGAAGGAATAGCAGAAGAATGAGAAGGAGAAACAGAAGGAGAAGCAGAAGGAGAAGCAGAGGAGAAGCAGAAGAAGCAGAAGGAGAAGCAGAGAAGAAACTGAAGCAGAAGAAGCAGCAGATGGAGAAGCAGAAGCAGAAGGAGATGCAGAAGGAGAAGCAAGAGAAGCAGAAGCAGTAGAAAAAGAATAAGCATAAGAAGAAGAATCAGAGGGAGTAGGAGAAGACGGAGAAGGAGCAGCAAAAGGAGAAGCAAAAGGATAAGCAGAAGGAGAAGAAGATGCAGAAGGAGAAGCAGGAGAAGCAGAAGAAGCAGAAGGAGAAGCAGAAGTAGGAGAAGGAGAAGGAGAAGGAGAAGGAAGGGCAGCAGAAGCAATAGGAGAAGCAGAAGGAGAAGCAGAAGCAGAATGAGAAGCAAAAAGAGAAGCAGTACAAGCAGAAGAAGCAGGAAAAGCAGAAGCAGAAGAAAGAGAAGAAGAAGAAGAAGAAGAAGAAGAAGAAGAAGAAGAAGAAGAAGAAGAAGAAGAAGAAGAAGAAGAAGAAGAAGAAGAAGAAGAAGAAGTAGAAGCATCAGGAGAAGCAGTAGAAGCAGAAGAAGCAGAAGCAGGAGAAGCAAAAGCAGTAGAAAAAGAATAAGCATAAGAAGAAGAATCAGAGGGAGAAGCAGAAGAAGGAGAAGGAGCAGCAGAAAGAGAAGTAGAAGGAGAATCAGAAGGAGAAGCAGAAGAAGGAGTAGCAGAAGCAGAAGAAGAAGCAGCAGGAGAAGCAGAAGCAGAAGAAGATGCAGAACGAGAAGCAGGAGAAGCAGAAGAAGCAGAAGCAGAAGGAGAAGCAGAAGTAGGAGAAGGAGAAGGAGAAGGAACGGCAGCAGAAGCAATAGGAGAAGCAGAAGCAGAATGAGAAGCAGAAAGAGAAGCAGTAGAAGCAGAAGAAGCAGGAAAAGCAGAAGCAGAAGAAAGAGAAGAAGAAGAAAAAGAAGAAGAAGAAGAAGAAGAAGAAGAAGAAGAAGAAGAAGAAGAAGAGGAAGAAGAAGAAGAAGGAGCAGCATAAGGAGAAGCATGAGGAGAAGCATAAGGAGAAGCAGTAGAAGCAGAAGCAGGAGAAGCAGAAGCAGAAGAAAAAGAATAAGCAAAAGAAGCAGAAGCAGAAGCAGTGGGAGAAGCAGTAAAAGGAGAAGGAGAAGGAGCAGAAGAAGGAGAAGCAGAAGCAGAAAGAGAAGCAGAAACAGAAGGAGAACAAGAAGGAGAAGCAGGAGAATTAGAAGAAGCAGGAGTAGAAGCAGAAAAAGGAGAAGAAGGAGAAGCAGAAGTAGAATCAGAAGAAACAGAAGAAGAAGAAGAAGAAACAGAAGCAAAAGAAACAGAAGAAGGAGAAGAGCAGAAGAAGAAGCAGAAGGAGAAGAAGAGGCAGAAGGAGAAGCAGAAAGAGAAGCAGGAGAAGCAGAAGATGCAGGAGAAGCACAAGAAGACGATGGAGAAGGCGAAAGAGAAGGATTAGGAGTAGGAGAAGCAAAAGGATAAGCAGAAGCAGAAAGAGACGCAGAAGGAGAAGCAGCACGAGAAGTAGGAGAAGCAGAAGCAGGAGAAGCAGAAGAAACAGAAGACGCAGAAGCAGAATGAGCAGCAGAAGAAGAAATTGAAGCAGAAGCAGAAGGAGAAGCAGAAGCAGAAGGAGAAGCAGAAGAAGGAGAAGGAGAAGAAGAAAGAGAAGCAGAAAGAGAAGCAGAACGAGAAGCAGGAGAAGCAGAAGCAAGAGAAGCAGAAGCAGATGAAACAGAAGGAGAAGAAGCAGAAGAAGAAGAAGAAGCAGAAACAGAAGGAAAAGCAGAAAGAGAAGCAGGAGAAGCAGAAGAAGCAGCAGCAGGAGAAGCAGAAGCAGAAGAAGCCGAAGAAGCAGAAGCAGAACCTGAAGCAGAAGGACAAGCAGGAGAAGCAGAAGAAGCAGAATCTGGAGAAGCAGAAGGAGAAGCAGAAGCAGAAAGAAAAGCAAAAGCAGAAGGAGAAGCAGAAGGAGAAGCAGAAGAAACAGAAGAAGCAGAGGCAGTAGCAGAAGAAGCAGAAGATGCAGAAGCAGAAGGAGAAGCAGAAGTAAAAGGAGAAGAACGAGAAGGAGAAGGAGAAACAGAAGGAGAAGCAGAAAGAGAAGCAGAAGAAGAAGCAGTAGAAGGAAAAGCAGCAGGAGAAGCAGAAAGAGCAGCAGAAGGAGAAGCAGGAGATGCAGAAACAAGAGAAGCAAAAAGAGAACAAACAGGAGAAGGACAAGAAGCAGAAGCAGAAGGAGAAGCAGAAACAGAAGGAGAAGCAGAAAGAGAAGGAGGGGAAGCAGAAGAAGCAGCAGCAGGAGAAGCAGAAGCATAAGAATCCGAAGAAGCAGAAGCA
>NW_012300188.1:0-3580 GCF_000151885.1 Dipodomys ordii | reverse complement strand
TCACTCTGTTTCTGTTTCTCTATTTCTCTCTCTGTGTCTCTCTTTGTCTCTGTCTGTCTGTCTGTCTGTCTGTCTGTCTGTCTGTCTGTCTCTCTCTCTCTCTCTCTCTGTCGTTTGAATTCTCTCTCCCGCCCGCCCGCCCGCCCGCACTCCCTCCCTCCTTTTCCTCTCGACTTGCCAGTCAATCCTGGGGCTTGAGCTACTGTACTGGCGCTCCAACACACAACGGTCCCACTCCGAGCCTGCCTGCCTGCCTGCCTGCCTATGCATGGGCCCCATACTCCAACGAGGCACATCATCATCCCCACCCCACCCCTTCTCTGAAAAGAAGGCAGTCTCTCTCGGGGCCAGCCAGCCTGGGCCGGTTTTCTCAGTCAGTCAGTGCGTGGTTTGTTTGTTCTTTTTTTTCCCCCATGCATTTCATGAGAGAAAACTGCAATTCACAAAACCACCACTAGATGGCGCGCGTTCGCCGTCGACAAGGTGGATGGGGCGGCGGGAGGGGCAAAACACGGGTCGGGTCAGTCACTCACTCAGTCAGTCCTCACCTACCTGGGAGTGGGGAGTGAGAGTTCTGACATACACATACATATAGGTTGTTATGATTCATTATTATCATCATTTGCTTTTCCTCTGTCGTAGCCATGACGACGGGGAGGGGGGAGGGCGGGGTTTCGACCGCCAGCCGACGTGTTGCGGAGGGGGAGGGGAAGGGGGAAGAGTCGCTCGTTCCCTGGATAGATCCGTCTCCCCTCCTCTCCACCATTCTCTCCCATCCCCCCTCGCCCCGCACCCCGCCGCCTTCGGGCTTCCCTGGAGTCCTGCTCCTAATTATCTCTTTAATATCTCTTTATCTTCCAGCCCCTGCTTCCTGACCGAATGGTGATATCTGAAGCACTCAGCGGCAACCAGACAGCCAGAGGGGAACGCGAGCCATCCATGCAGGTGGCGTAACCGTCCATCCTCACCCCCCCCCGCAGGCGATTACTCGACCACGACCACGACCTCCGACCCCCCCCCGCACCAAAATCCACAACCGTACCCTTTGAACAAAATAAAACAAATTTGCTTGAATCTCACGCTGCCTTTTGTTTGTAATTGACGCAATAGGCGAAGGGGAGGGATCTCATTTCTGGTGCCTGACGGGGGGGGGAGGGGGGAGGGGGCGGGGGAATTGGAGAGGAGAGAAGAGGGGGCAGAGGGCATCTCAGTGTATCTGTGTGTGTGCGTGCGTGCATCTTTGAGGAAACTCAAAAATCGGACGCGACAGAGCATGTATGTAGTCCAGCCGGACCAATTCACCACGTCTCTGTCTCTTGTCTCTCTGTTTCTGTTTCTCTATTTCTCTCTCTGTGTCTCTCTGTGTCTCTCTTTGTCTCTGTCTGTCTGTCTGTCTGTCTGTCTGTCTGTCTCTCTCTCTCTCTCTCTCGTTTGAATTCTCTCTCCCGCCCGCCCGCCCGCCCGCACTCCCTCCCTCCTTTTCCTCTCGACTTGCCAGTCAATCCTGGGGCTTGAGCTACTGTACTGGCGCTCCAACACACAACGGTCCCACTCCGAGCCTGCCTGCCTGCCTGCCTGCCTATGCATGGGCCCCATACTCCAAGGAGGCACATCATCATCCCCACCCCACCCCTTCTCTGAAAAGAAGGCAGTCTCTCTCGGGGCCAGCCAGCCTGGGCCGGTTTTCTCAGTCAGTCAGTGCGTGGTTTGTTTGTTCTTTTTTTTCCCCCATGCATTTCATGAGAGAAAACTGCAATTCACAAAACCACCGCTAGATGGCGCGCGTTCGCCGTCGACAAGGTGGATGGGGCGGCGGGAGGGGCAAAACACGGGTCGGGTCAGTCACTCACTCAGTCAGTCAGTCCTCACCTACCCGGCAGTGGGGAGTGAGAGTTCTGACATACACATACATATAGGTTGTTATGATTCATTATTATCATCATTTGCTTTTCCTCTGTTGTAGCCATGACGACGGGGAGGGGGGAGTGCGGGGTTTCGACCGCCAGCCGACGTGTTGCGGAGGGGGAGGGGGAGGGGGAAGAGTCGCTCGTTCCCTGGATAGATCCGTCTCCCCTCCTCTCCACCAATCTATCCCTTCCCCGCCCCCAGGCCTTCGGGCTTCCCCGGAGTCCTGCTCCTAATTATCTCTTTAATATCTCTTTATCTTCCAGCCCCTGCTTCCTGACCGGATGGTGATATTTGAAGCACTCAGCGGCAACCAGACAGCCAGAGGGGAACGCGAGCCATCCATGCAGGTGGCGTAACCGTCCATCCTCACCCTCGCACCCCCGCAGGCGATTTCTCGACCACGACCACGACCTCCGACCCCCCCCCCGCACCAAAATCCACAACCGTACCCTCGGAACAAAATAAAACAAATTTGCTTGAATCTCACGCTGCCTTTTGTTTGTAATTGACGCAATAGGCGAAGGGGAGGGATCTCATTTCTGGTGCCTGACGGGGGGGGAGGGGGGAGGGGGCGGGGGAATTGGAGAGGAGAGAAGAGGGGGCAGAGGGCATCTCAGTGTATCTGTGTGTGTGCGTGCGTGCATCTTTGAGGAAACTCAAAGGTCGGACGCGACAAAGCATGTATGTAGTCTAGCCGGACCAATTCACCACGTCTCTGTCTCTTGTCTCTCTGTTTCTGTTTCTCTATTTCTCTCTGTGTGTCTCTCTTTGTCTCTGTCTGTCTGTCTGTCTGTCTGTCTGTCTGTCTGTCTGTCTCTCTCTCTCTCTCGTTTGAATTCTCTCTCCCGCCCGCCCTCGCGCCCGCACTCGCTCCCTCCTTTTCCTCTCGACTTGCCAGTCAATCCTGGGCTTGAGCTACTGTACTGGCGCTCCAACACACAACGGTCCCACTCCGAGCCTGCCTGCCTGCCTGCCTGCCTATGCATGGGCCCCATACTCCAACGAGGCACATCATCATCCCCACCCCACCCCTTCTCTGAAAAGAAGGCAGTCTCTCTCGGGGCCAGCCAGCCTGGGCCGGTTTTCTCAGTCAGTCAGTGCGTGGTTTGTTTGTTCTTTTTTTTCCCCCATGCATTTCATGAGAGAAAACTGCAATTCACAAAACCACCACTAGATGGCGCGCGTTCGCCGTCGACAAGGTGGATGGGGCGGCGGGAGGGGCAAAACACGGGTCGGGTCAGTCACTCACTCAGTCAGTCAGTCCTCACCTACCCGGCAGTGGGGAGTGAGAGTTCTGACATACACATACATATAGGTTGTTATGATTCATTATTATCATCATTTGCTTTTCCTCTGTCGTAGCCATGACGACGGGGAGGGGGGAGGGCAGGGTTTCGACCGCCAGCCGACGTGTTGCGGAGGGTGAGAGATATACACTTCCAATGGGGAGAGAAAACAGTCTGTGCTTGATGACTAGAACCGAAAGAGTGGGCACCGGGGGTGGTTCCAATTCTAACCTCCGGATACCTACAGGCTGAAGCAATCGTAATCGGTAAAGAGAAGCTAATGGGGGGTTATAGATTGCTATTTTGAAAATCGATGGTTCTTGCTGATAGCATGAATCTTCTGACTGAATGTGTACTAATGACAGGGTTGCCGCTAAGGCTGAACC
>NW_012300187.1:0-3580 GCF_000151885.1 Dipodomys ordii | reverse complement strand
CTGTGTCCCGCTGTGTACCCCTCTGGGTCCCCAGCTGTGTCCCGCTGTGTCACCTCTCTGTCCCCTGCTGTCCCCCGCTGTGTCCCCCGCTGTGTCTCACTGTGTCGCCCGCTTTGTCCCGCTGTGCCCCTGCAGTGTCCCCGCTGTGTCCCACTGTGTCACACTGTGTCCCGTGTTGTCCCGCTTTGTCCCCCGCTGTGACCTCGCAGTGTTTCCCGCTGTGTCCCGCTGTGTCCCCCTGTGTCCCCCGCTGTGTCCCGCTATGTTCCCGCAATGTCCCCGCTGTGTCCTGCTGTGTCCCACTCTGTCCCGTGGTGTCCCAGTTTGTCCTTCGCTGTATCCCCAGGTGAGTCTCCGCTGTGTCCCCCGCTGAGTCCCCGCTGTGTCCCCCGCTTTGTACCGCTGTGTTCCCGCAGTGTCCCCGCTGTGTCCCGCTGTGTCACACTGTCCCGTGGTGTCCTGCTTTGTCCCCCGCTGTGTCCCCCACTGAGTCCCCTCTGTGTCACAACTGTGTCCCGCTGTGTCCTCGCTGTGTCCCCCGCTGTCTCCCGCTTAGTCCCCCGCTGTATCCCGCACCCCACTGTACCACTGTGTCCTCACTGTGTCCCCCACTGTGTCCAGCTGTGTCCTCCGTGTATCCCAAGCCGTGTCCCGCTGTGTCCCTCTGTGTCCCCGCTGTGTCCCACTATGTTCCCGCAGTGTCCTCGCTGTGTCCCGCTGTGTCCCGCTTGTCCTCGCTGTGTCCGCCGCTGTGTCCCTTTGTGTCCCCAGCTGTGTACCCCGCTGTGTCCTGCTGGGTCCCCACTGTATCGACGCTGTGTCCTGTGGGTCCCGCTGTGTCCTGTGTCCTCGCTGTGTTCCCCGTTGTGTCCCGCTGTGTCCCCCACTGTGTCCCCGCTGTGTCCCTGCTGTGTCCCTGCTGTGTCGCCGCTGTGTCCCGCTGTGTCCTGCTGTGTCCTCGCTGTGTCCCACGCTGTGTTCCGCTGTGTCCCCGCTGTGTCCCGCTGTGTCCCGCTGTGTCCCCGCTGTGTCCCGCTGTGTCCCCCGCTGTGTCGCGCTGTGTCCCGCTGTGTCCCTGCTGTGACCCTCTCTGTCCCCGTTGTATTGACGCTGTGTCCAGGTGTGTCCCGCTGTGTCCGCTCTGTGTTTCCGGCTGTGTCCCGCTGTGTCCCCCGCTGTGTCCCGCTGTGTCCCTGCTGTGACCCTCTCTGTCCCCGCTGTATTGACGCTGTGTCCCGGTGTGTCCCGCTGTGTCCGCGCTGTGTTTCCGGCTGTGTCCCGCTGTGTACCCCTCTGTGTCCCCTGCTGTGTCCCGCTGTGTCCCCTCTCTGTCCCCTGCTGTCCCCCGCTGTGTCCCCCGCTGTGTCTCACTGTGTCGCCCGCTTTGTCCCGCTGTGCCCCTGCAGTGTCCCCGCTGTGTCCCACTGTGTCACACTGTGTCCCGTGTTGTCCCACTTTGTCCCCCGCTGTGACCTCGCAGTGTTTCCCGCTGTGTCCCGCAGTGTCCTCGCTGGGTCCCCCGCTGTGTCCCACTGTGTTCCCCGCTGTGTCCCGCTGTGTCCGACTGTGTCCCGCTGTGTCCCCGCTGTGTCCCGCTGTGTCCCGCTGTGTCCCCGCTGTGTGCCCGCTGTGTCCCGCTGTGTACCCCGCTGTTTCCAGCTGTGTCCTTTTGTGTCACGCTGTTTCCCCGCTGTGTTCCACTGTGTCCCGCTCTGTACCCCGCTGTGTCTCGCTATGTTCCCGCAGTGTCCCGCTGTGTCCCGCTGTGTCCTCGCTGTGTCCCCCGCTGTGTCCTGTTGTGTCTCCCGCTGTGGCCTCGCTGTGTCCCCCGCTGTGTCCTGCTGTGTCCTTGCTGGGTCCCCCGCTGTGTCCCGCTGTGTCCCCCACCGTGTCCCGCTGTGTCCGACTGTGTCCCGCTCTGTCCCCGCTGTGTCCCGCTGTGTCCCCGCTGTGTGCCCACTGTGTCCCGCTGTGTACCCCGCTGTGTCCAGCTGTGTCACCGAGGTGTCCCGCTGTGGCCCTACTGTTTCTCCGCTCTGTCCCCCGATTTGTTCCGCTGTGTCCCGCTGTGTCCCCCGCTGTGTCCTATTGTGTCCCCACAGTGTCCCGCTGTGTCCTTGTCCCCCGCTGTGTCCCCCACTGAGTCCCCTCTGTGTGGCCGCTGTGTCCCGCTGTGTCCCCCGCTGAGTCCCCGTTGTGTCACCGCTGTGTCCCGCTGTGTCCTCGCTGTATCCCCTGCTTTCTCCCTCTCTGTCCCCCGCTTTGTCTCACACTTTGTCCCTGCTGTGTCCCACTGTGTCCCGCTGTGTCCGGCTGTGCCCCCACTGTGTCCCGTTGTGTCCAAAGCTGTGTACCACGCTGTGTAACGCTGTGTCCCCTCTGTATGGACGCTGTGTCCCGCTGTGTCCTCGCTGTGTTTCCCGCTGTGTCCCGCTGTGTCCCCTGTTGTGTCCCCCGCTGTGTCCTCGCTGTGTCCCCGGCTGTGGCCCGCTGTGTCCGCACTGGGTCCCCAACTGTGTCCCGCTGTGTCCCCTGCTGTGTCGCGCTGTGTCCCGCTGTGTCACGCTCTGTCCCTGCTGTGTCCCGCTGTGTCCTCCTGTGTCCCCCACTGTGTCCCGCTATGTTCCCGCAGTGTCCCTGCTGTGTCCCTCTGTGTCCCACTGTGTCCCGTGGTGTCCCAGTTTGTCCTTCGCTGTGTCCCCAGGTGAGTCCCCGCTGTGTCCCGCTGTGTCCCCCACTGGGTCCCGCTGTGTCCCCACAGGGTCACCGCTGTTTCCCGCTGTGACCCGCTGTGTTCCGTGGTGTCCCGCTTTGTCCCCCGCTGTGTCCCCCGCTGAGTCCCCGCTGTGTCCCCCGCTTTGTACCACTGTGTCCGTGCAGTGTCCCCTCTGTGTCCCGCTGTGTCACACTGTCCCCTGGTGTCCTGCTTTGTCCCCCGCTGTGTCCCCCACTGAGTCCTCTCTGTGTCGTAACTGTTTCCCGCTGTGTCCTCGCTGTGTCCCCCGCTGTGTCCCGCTGTGTCCCCCGCTGTGACCCGCTGTGTCCTGCTGTGTCCCCCACTGTGTCCCTGCTGTCTCCCCGGTGTGTCACACTGTTTCCCGCTGTGTACTGCTGTGTCTCCCGCTGAGTTCCTCTGTGTCCCGCTGTGTCCCAATGTGTCCTCTCTGTGTCACGCTGTGTCCTGCTGTGTCCCGTTGTGTCCTGCTGTAACCCTGCTGAGTCCCCCTGTGTCCCCGCTGTGTCCTGCTGTGTCGTCGCTCTGTCCTCCGCTGTGTCCCGCTGTGTCCTCTGCTGTGTCCCGCTGTGTCACTCTGTGTCCCGCTGTATCCCGCTGTGACCCCGCTGAGTCCCCGCTGTGTCCCCGCTGTGTCCCCCGCTGTCTCCCACTCTGTCCCCCGCTGTGTCTCACGCTTTGTCCCCGCTGTGTCCCACTGTGACCCGCTGTGTCCCGCTGTGCCCACACTGTGTCCCGTTGTATCCACAGCTGTGTACCACGCTGTGTAACGCTGTGTCCCCCGCTGTGTCCTCGCTGTGTCCCCAGCTGTGTCCCGCTGTGTCCTCACTGGGTCCCCCTCTGGGT
>NW_012300186.1:0-3580 GCF_000151885.1 Dipodomys ordii | reverse complement strand
CCGCTGTGTCCCACTGTGTTCCGCTGTGTCCCGCCCTGTCCCTGCTGTGTCCCGCTGGGTCCCGCTGGGTCCCCCTTTGTGCGCGCTGTGTCCCGCTATGTACTCCGTTGTGTCCAGCTGTTTCACCGCTGTGTCCCCCGCTTTGTCCCGCTGTGTCCCGCTGTGTCCCGCTGTGTCCCCCGCTGTGTCCCGCTGTGTCCCCCGCTGTGTCCCGCTGTGTCCCGCTGTGTCCCGCTCTGTCCCTGCTGTGTCCCGCTTTGCCCTGCTGTGTCGTCGCTGTGTCCCCCGCTGTCTCCCGCTCTGTCCCGCGCTGTGTCTCATGATTTGTCCTTGCTTTGTCCCACTGTGTCCCGTGGTGTCCACAGCTGTGTAACACGCTGTGTAATGCTGTGTACCCGCTGTATCGACGCTGTGTCCTGCTGGGTCCCGCTGTGTCCTCGCTGTGTTCCCCGCTGTGTCCCGCTGTGTACCCCTCTGTGTCCCCTGCTGTGTCCCGCTGTGTCCCGCTGTGTACTGCTGTGTCGCCTGCTGAGTCCCGCTGTGTCGCCTGCTGAGTCCCGCTGTGTCGCCTGCTGAGTCCCGCTGTGTCCCCGCTGTGTCCCAATGTGTCCTCGCTGTGTCCCCCGCTGTGTCCCACTGTGTCCCAACTGTGTCCCCCGCTGTGTCCCGCTGTGTCCTGCTGTCTCCCCCTCTGTGTCCCCCGCTGTGTCCCTCTGTGTCCCCCGCTTTGTCACCGCTATGTCTCGTTGTGTCCTCGCTGTGTCCCCCTCTGTCTCCCGCTCTGTCCCCCGCTGTGTCTCACGCTTTCTCCCCGCTGTGTCCAACTGTGTCCCGCTGTGTCCCGCTGTGCCCCCACTGTGTCCCGTTGTGTCCACAGCTGTGTACCACGCTGTGTAACGCTGTATCCCCGCTGTATCGACGCTGTGTCCCGCTGGGTCCCGCTGTGTCCTCGCAGTGTTCCCCGCTGTGTCCTGCTGTGTCCCCCGCTGTGTCCCCCGCTGTGTCCTCTCTGTGTCCCCCAATTTATTTCGCTGTGTCCTCGATGGGTCCCCCGCTGTGTCCCGCTGTGTCACACTGTGTTCCATGGTGTCCTGCTGTGTCTTTGCTGTGTCCCCCGCTGTCCCCCACTTTGTCCCTAGCTGTGTCCCGCTGTGTCCCGCTGTTTCCTCGCTGTGTCCCCCGCTGTGTCCCGCTGTGTCCTTGCTGTGTCCCCCATTGTGATTCGCTGTTTCCTCGCTGTTTCCCCCCCTGTGTGCCGTTGTGTCCCCAGCTGAGTCCCAAACTGTGTCCCGATGTGTCTCCGCTGTATCAACGCTGTGTCCCGCTGTGTCCCGCTGTGTCCTCGCTGTGTACCGCTCTGTACCCCTCTGTGTCCCCCGCTGTGTCCCGCTGTGTACTGCTGTGTCCCCCACTGAGTCCCGCTGTGTCCACCCTGTGTCCCCCACTTTGTCTCTCTTTGTCCCGCTGTGTCCTTGCTGTGTTCCCCGCTGTGTCCCGCTGTGTCCCCCACTGTGTCCCCCGCTGTGTCCCGCTGTGTCCCGCTGTGTCCCCCGCTTTGTGCCCGCTGTGTCCCGCTGTGTACTCCGTTGTGTCCAGCTGTGTCCCGCTGTGTCCCCCGCTGTGTCCCGCTGTGTCCCATTGTGTCACGCTCTGTCCCTTTTGTGTCCTCGCTGTGTACTCCTTTGTGTCAGGTTGTGTCAACGCTGTGTCTCGCTGTGTCCCCTCTCTGTCTCCGCTGTCCCCCGCTGTGTCCCCCGCTGTGTCCCGCTGTGTCCCGCTGTGTCCCCCGCTTTGTCCCGCTGTGTCCCCGCAGTGTCCCCACTGTGTCCCGCTGTGTCCCGCTGTGTCCCCCGCTTTGTCCAGGTGTGTCCTTGCAGTGTCTCCGCTGTGTCCTGTTGTGTCCTCGCTGTGTCCCCCACTGTGTCCCGTTGTGTCCACAGGTGTGTACCCCGCTGTGTCGCGCTGTGTCCCCGCTGAATCGACGCTGTGTCCTGCTGTGTCCTTCCTGTGTTCCCCGCTGTGTCCCGCTGTGACCCCGCTGTGTGCCCGCTGTGTCCCGCTGTGTACTTCGTTGTGTCCAGCTGTGTCACCGCTGTGTCCTCGCTGTGTCCCCGCTGTGTCTCACTGTGTCCTCACTGTGTCCCCCTCTGTGTCCCGCTGTGTCCCCCGCTATATGTCCCGCTGTGTCCCGCTGTGTCCCGCTCTGTCCCCGCTTTGTGCCCGCTGTGTCGTGCTGTGTGCTCCGTTGTGTCCAGCTGTGTCACCACTGTGTCCTGCTGTGTCCTCTCTTTGTCTCCACTATCCCCCGCTGTGTCCCCCGCTGTGTCCCGCTGTGTCCCGCTGTGTCCCCCGCTTTGTCCCGCTGTGTCGACGCAGTGTTCCCTCTGTGTCCTGCTGTGTCACACTGTGTCCCATGGTGTCCCGCTTTTTCCCCTGCTGTTTCCCAAGCTGAGTCCCCTTTGTGTCCCCATTGTGTCCCGCTGTGTCCCGCTGTTTCCTAGCTGTGTCCCCCGCTGTGTCCCGCTGTATCCCCGCTGTGTCCCAAGCTGTGTCCCGCTGTGTACCCCGCTGTGTCCCGCTATGTTCCCGCAGTGTCCCCGCTGTGTCCTGCTGTGTCCCACTGTGTCCTCGCTGTGTCCCCCGCTGTGTCCCGTTGTGTCCCCAGCTGTGTACCCCGCTGTGTACCGCTGTGTCCCCGCTGTTTCGATGCTGTGTCTTGCTGTGTCCCACTGTGTCCTCACTATGTCCCCCACTGTGTTCTGCTGTGTCACCCGCTGTGTCCCGCTGTGTCCCCCGCTGTGTCCCGCTGTGTCCCCGAAGGGTCACCGCTGTTTCGCGCTGTGTCCCGCTGTGTTGTGTGGTGTCCCGCTTTGTCCCCCGCTGTGTCCCCAGCTGAGTCCCTGCTGTGTCCCCGCTGTGTCCTGCTGTGTCCCGCTGTGTCCCCCGCTGTGTCCTGCTGGTTCCCGCTGTGTCCCCGCTGTGTCTCCGCTGTGTCCCGCTGTGTCCCCCGCTGTGTCCCCGCTGTGTCCCGCTGTGTCCCCCGCTGTGTCCCGCTGTGTCCCGCTGTGTCCCCTGCTGTGTCCCGCTGTGTCCCCGCTGTGTCCTGCTGTGTCCACTGCTGTGACCCCGTTGTGCCTTGCTGTGTCCCCCACTGTCCCCCGCTGTGTCCTTGCTGTGTCCCTCTGTGTCCCGCTGTGTCCCAAAGTGTCCCCAGCTGTGTTCCGCTGTGTCACCGCTGTGTCCCGCTGTGTCCTCGCTGTGTCCCCCGCTGTGTCCTTCTTTGTCCCTGCTGTGTACGCCGCTGTGTCCCGCTGTGTCCCCCACTGTGTCCCGCTGTGTCCCCTGCTGTGTCCCCACTGTGTCACGCTTTGTTTCGCTGTGTCCGGCTGTGTCCTCGCTCTGTCTCCCTCAGTGTCCACCTGTGTCACGCTCTGTCCCCTCTGTGTCCCTCTGTGTCCAGCTCTGTCCCCGCTGTGTGTCCACTGTGTCCCGCTGTGTACCCCTCTGTGTCCAGCTGTGTCCCTTCTGTGTCCCGCTGTGTCCATTCTCTGTCCCCCGCTGTCCAACGCTGTGTCTCATG
>NW_012300185.1:0-3580 GCF_000151885.1 Dipodomys ordii | reverse complement strand
GCAGAAGAAGAAGCATGAATGAGAAGCAGAAGAAGGAGAAATTGAAGCATTTTCAGAAAGAGAAGCAGAAGGAGAAGGAGAAGCAGAAGAAGGAGAAGGAGAAGCAGAAGAATAATAAGCAGAAGCAGAAATAGAAGCAGAAGCAGAAGCAGAATCAGAAGAAGAAGAAGAAGAAGAAGAAGAAGAAGAAGAAGAAGAAGAAGAAGAAGAAGAAGAAGAAGAAGAAGAAGATGAAGAAGAAGAAGAAGAAGAAGAAGAAGAAGAAGAAGAAGAAGAAGAAGAAGAAGAAGAAGAACAAGGAGAAGGAGAAGGAGAAGGAGAAGCAGAGAGAGAAGCAGGAGAAAAAGAAGGAAAATGAAAAAGAGAAGGATTAGGAGTAGGAGAAGCAGAAGGATAAGCAGAAGCAGAAGTAGAAGAAGAAGGAGAAGCAGAAGGAGAAACAGAAGAAGCAGAAGCATGAGAAGCAGAAGAAGCAGAAGCAGAAGAAAAAGAATAAGCAAAAGAAGCAGAAGGAGTGTAAGAAACAGAAGAAGGAGAAGGAGTAGCAGAAAGAGAAGCAGAAGCAGAAGGAGAAAGAGTAGAAGTAGAAGCAGAAGAAGCTGAATCAGGAGAAGCAGAAGAAGAAGAAGCAGCAAAAGGAGAAGAAGGAGCAAAAGGAGAAGGAGAAGCAGGAGAAGCAGAAGCAGAAGAGGAAGAAGCAGAAGGAGAAGCAGAAGGAGAAGCAGAAAGAGAAGCAGGAGAAGCAGAAGAAGCAGAAGCAGGAGAAGCAGAAGCAGAAGAAAAAGAAGAAGCATGAGAAGCAGAAGCAGAGGGAGAAGGAGCAGATGTAGAAACAGAAGGAAAAGCAGAAGAACGAGAAGGAGAAGGAGAAACAGAAGGAGAAGCAGAAGGAGAGGCAGAGGGAGAAGCCGAAGGAGAAGCAGGAAAAGCACAAGAAGCAGAAGCAAAAGGTGAACCAAAAGAAGCAGGAGAAGCAGAAGCAGAAGAAGAAGCATAAGAACAAGCACAAGCAGAAGGGGATGCAGAAGGAGAAGCAGGAGAAGCAAAAGGTGAACCAAAAGAAGCAGGAGAAGCAGAAGCAGAAGAAGAAGCATAAGAACAAGCACAAGCAGAAGGAGATGCAGAAGGAGAAGCAGGAGAAGCTGAAGAAGCAGAAGCTGAAGGAGAAGCAGAAGTAGGAGAAGGAGAAGGAGAAGGAGGAGAAGCAGAAGCAGAAGGAGAAGCAGAAGCAGAATGAGTAGCAGAAAGAGAAGCAGGAGAAGCACAAGAAGCAGATGCAGGAGAACCCGAAAGAGAAGAATAAGAAGAAGCAGAAAAAGAAGCAGGAGAAGCAGGAGAAGCTAAGAAGCAGAAGCAACTGAAGCAGAAGCAAAAGAAACAGAAGAAGCATAAGTAGCAGAAGCAAAAGCAGAAGTAGAAGCAGAAGAACGAGAAGGAGAAAGAGAAATATAAGGAGAAGCAGAAGGAGAAGCAGAAGCAGAAGGAGAAGCAGAAGTAGGAGAAGGAGAAGGAAGAGCATCAGAAGCAATAGGAGAAGCCGAAGGAGAAGCAGAAGCAGAATGAGAAGCAGAAAGAGAAGCAGTAGAAGCAGAAGAAGCAGGAAAAGCAGAAGCAAAAGAAAGAGAAGAAGAAGAAGAAGAAGAAGAAGAAGAAGAAGAAGAAGAAGAAGAAGAAGAAGAAGAAGAAGAAGGAGAAGGAGAAGGAGAAGGAGAAGGAGAAGGAGAAGGAGAAGCATAAGGAGAAGCAGTAGAAGCAGAAGAAGCAGAAGCAGAAGAAAAAGAATAAGCATAAGAAGCAGAATCAGAGCAGAAGCAGAAGAAGGAGAAGGAGCAGCAGAAGGAGAAGCAGAAGCAGAAAGAGAAGCAGAAACAGAAAGGAGAACATGTAGGAGAAGCAGGAGATTCAGAAGATAGTAATAGTAGAAGCAGAAAGAGAAGGAGAAGAAGGAGAAGCAGAAGTAGAATCAGAAGAAACAGAAGAAGAAGAAGCAGAAGAAACAGAAGCAAAAGAAACAGAAGAAGGAGAAGTGCAGAAGCAGAAGCAGAAGGAGAAGCAGAAGAAGAAGGAGAAGCAGAAAGAGAAGCACGAGAAGCAGAAGAAGCAGGAGAAGCAGAAGCAGAAGAAACAGAAGAAGCCGAAGAAGCAGAAGGAGAATGTGAAGCAGAAGGAGAAACAGAAGAAGCACAATCTGAAGCAGAAGCAGAAGAAAAAGAAATAGTAGAATAAACAGAAGCAGAAGCAGCAGGAGAAGCAGAAGAAGAAGAAGGAGAAGGCAAAAGAGAAGGATTAGGAGTAGGAGAAGCAGAAGGATAAGCAGAAGCAGAAAGAGAAGCAGAAGGAGAAGCAGCACTAGAAGCAGGAGAAGCAGAAGAAGCAGAAGCAGGAGAAGCAGAAAAAAACAAGACGCAGAAGCAGAATCAGAAGCAGAAGGAGAAATTGAAGCAGAAGGAGAAGCAGAAGAAGAAGGAGAAGGAAAGGGAGAAGCAGAAAGAGAAGCAGAACGAGAAGCAGGACAAGCAGCAGCAGGAGAAGCAGAAGCAGAAGAAACAGAAGAAGGAGAAGAAGCAGAAGCAGAAAGGAAAAGCAGAAACAGAAGGAAAAGCAGAAGGAGAAGCAGAAGAAGCAGCAGCAGGAGAAGCAGAAACAGAAGAAGCGGAAGAAACAGAATCAGAACCTGAAGCAGAAGGAGAAGCAGGAGAAGGAGAAGAAGCAGAATCTGGAGAAGCAGAAGGAGAAGCAGAAGCAGAAAGAGAAGCAGACGAAGAGAAGCAGAACGAGAAGCAGGAGAAGCAGAAGAAGAAGGAACAGAAGAAGGAGAAGTAGCAGAAGCAGAAAGAGAAGCAGAAGGAGAAGCAGAAAGAGAAGCAGAAACAGAAGGAGAAGCAGAAAGAGAAGGAGGGGAAGCAGAAGAAGCAGAAGCAAAAGAATCCGAAGAAGCAGAAGCAGAACCTGAAGCAGGAGAACTAGAAGAAGCAGAATCTGGAGAAGCAGAATGAGAAGCAGAAGGAGAAGCAGAAGCAGAAAGAGAATCAAAAGCAGAAGTAGAAGCAGAAGAAACAAAAGAAGCAGAAGCAGTAGTCGTTGTAGCAGAAGCAGAAGGAAAAGCAGTAGGAAAAGCAGAAGAACGAGAAGGAGAAGGAGAAGCAGAAGGAGAATCAGAAGGAGAAGGAGAAGAAGGAGAAGGAGAAGAAGAAGGAGAAGTAGCAGCAGAAAGAGAAGCAGAAGCAGAAGAAGATGCAGAAGGAGAAGCAGGAGAAGCAGAAGAAGCAGAAGCAGAAGAAGAAGTAGAAGTAGGAGAAGGAGAAGGAGAAGGAAGGGCAGCAGAAGCAATAGGAGAAGCAGAAGGAGAAGCAGAAGAATGAGAAGAAGAAAGAGAAGCAGGAGAAGCACAAATGCTGAAGCAGGAGAAGCAGAATCAGAAGATAAAGAGAAGAAGATGAAGATGATGAGATGATGATGATGATGAGATGACGATGATGAGAGAGAGAGAGAGAGAGAGAGAGAGAGAGAGAGAGAGAGAGAGAGATGAGATGAGAGGAGATGGAGAGGAGAGAGAGAGAGAGAGAGAGAGAGAGAGAGA
>NW_012300184.1:0-3581 GCF_000151885.1 Dipodomys ordii | reverse complement strand
TCAGTACACAGCGGGACACAGAGGGGACACAGCAGGGGCACAGTTGGAAACAGCGGGACACAGCGGGGGACAAAGCGGGACACACCGGGATACAGCAGGACACAGCGGGGAACACAGCAGGGGACACAGAGCTGCACACAGCGGGAGACAGTGGAACACAGCAGGAACACAGCGGGGACACAACGGGACACAGTGGGGGACACAGCAGGGGACACAATGGGGGACACAGCTGGGGACACAGCGAGGACACAGCGGGATACACAGAGAGGACACAGTGTGACAAATGGGGACACAGCGGGACACAGCGGGGGACACAGAGAGGACACAGCGGAACACAAATGGGGACAAGCAAGGACACAGCAGGACACAGCGAGAAAGAACGGGACACAGCGAGGGACACAGTCTGGGACACAGCGGGACACAGCAGGGGACACAGCGGGGGACACAGCAGGGACACAGCGGGTCACAGCGGGGACACAGTGTGGGATACAGCGAGGAAACAGCGGGACACAGAGTGATACACAGAGAGGACACAGCGTGACACATGGGGACACAGCGGGACACAGCGGGGGACACAGAGAAGACACAGCGGGACACAAATGGGGACAAGCAAGGACACAGCAGGACACAACGAGAAAGAGCGGGACACAGCAGGGGACACAGCAGGGACACATCGGGTCACAGTGGGGACACAGTGGGGGACACAGCAAGGACACAGCGGGACACAGAGTGATACACAGCGAGGACACAGCATGACACATGGGGACACAGCGGGACACAGCGGGGGACACAGCGAGGACACAGCGGGACACAAATGGGGACACAGCAAGGACACAGCAGCACACAGCGTGGAAGAGCAGGACACAGCGGGGGACACAGCCGGGGACACAGCGGGACACAGCAGGACACTGCGGGGTACACAGCGGGACACAGCGGGACACAAAGGGACACAGCAGGTACACAGCGGGGGACACAGCGGGACACAAAGTTGGACACAGCGTTACACAGCGGGGACACAGCGGGACACAGGGGGGACACAGTAGGGGACACAGCAGGACACTGAGGGGAACAAAGGGGGCACACAGCGGGACACAGTGGGACACAGCGTGGTACACAGCGGGACACAGCCGGGGACACAGCGGGACACAGCAGTGGACACAGCGGGGACACAGCGGGACACAGTGGGGACACAGCGAGACACAGCGGGACACATCGGGCGACACAGCAGGACACTGCGGGTTACACAGCGGGACACAGCGGGACACAATGGGACACAGCAGGGACACAGCGGGGGAAACAGTGGGACACAAAGGGGGACACAGCGTTACACAGCGGGGCACAGCGGGACACAGCGGGGACACAGCAAGGGACACAGCAGAACACAGAGGGGAACAAAGGGGGCACAGAGCGGGACACAGTGGGACACAGTGTGGTACACAGCGGGACTCAGCGGGGACACAGCAGGGACACAGCGGGACACAGCCTGGGACAGAGCGGGAAACAGCCTGGACACAGCGGGACACAGCGAGACACAGCAGTGACAAAGTGGCCACACAGCGCGACACCGCGGGACAAAGCGGGACACAGCGGGGGACAGAGGGGACACACCGGTGGACAACGGGGACACAGCAGGACAGCGCGGGGGTCACAGTGGGAAACACCGTGGACACAGATGGACACAGCGGGACACAGCGGGACAGAGCGTGGACACAGCTGGGACAAAGCGGGGGACACAGTGGGGGACACAGCAGTAAACAGTGGGGGACACAGCGGGACTCAGCTGGGGACACATTAAAGGACACAGTGGGTGACACAGCGGGGGAAACAGCGGGAAACAGCGGGGGACACAGCAGGACAAAGCTGGACACAGTGGGGACTGAGTGGGACACAGCGGGGACACAGCGGCGGACACAGCGGGGACACAGCGGGGACAGAGTGGGACACAGCGGGGACACAGCGGGGGACAGTGGGGAGACACAGGGGGGACACAGCGGGGGACAGCAGTGAAACACAGGGGGGACACAGCGGGGACACATCGGTACACAGCGGGACACAGGGGGTACACAGCAGGACACACTGGGGACACAACGGGGACACAGCGGGGGACACAGTGGGACACAGTGGGGACACAGAGGGACTCAGCGGTTACACAGCGAGGACACACCAGGGACACAGCGGGACACAGCGGAGACAAAGCAGTGACACAGTGAGACACAGCGAGGACACAGCGGGACACTGCGGAGGACACAGCGGGGGACAGCGTTGACACACCGGCGGACAGCCGGGACACAGCGGGACACAGCTGGGTACACAGCGAGGACACAGCGGGACACAGCGGGGGACACAGCGGGGACAGTGGGGACACACATGCAGACAGCGGGGACACAACGGGACACAGCCGGGGACATCGGGGACACAGCGGGACACAGCGGGACACAGCAGGGACACAGCCGGACATAGAGGGATACACAGAGAGGACACAGCGTGACACTGCAGGGTACACAGCGGGACACAGCGGGACACAAAGGGACACAGCAGGGACACAGCGGGGGACACAGTGGGACACAGTGGGGTACACAGCGTGACACAGCGGAGACACAGCAGGGGCACAGTGGGAAACTGCGGGACACAGCGGGGGACAAAGCGGGACACAGCGGGACACAGCAGGACACAGCGGGGGATACAGCGGAGGACACAGAGCTGCACACAGCGGGAGAGAGTGGAACACAGTACGGACACAGCAGGGACACAGTGGGACATAGCGGGGACAAAGCGAGGACAGAGCGGGACACAGAGGTACACAGCGAGGGACACAGCGGGGGACAGTGGGGACAAACCGGGGAACTACGGGGACACAGCGGGACACAGCTAGGACACAGCGGGGACACAGCGGGGACACAGCAGGGGACACAGTGGGACACAGCAGGGGATACAGCGAGGACAAAGAGGTGACATAGGGGGACACTGCGGGACACAGTGGGACACAGCGGGGACAGAGAGACATAGCAGTTACACAGCAAGGACACACCAGGGACACAGAGGGACACAGCGGGGACACAGCGGGGACACAGCGGGGGACACAGTGGGGGACACAGCGGTAAACAGCGGGGGACACAGCGGGACTCAGCGGGGGACACAGCACAGAACACAGCGGGACACAGCGGGGGACACAGGGGAACATAGCGGGGGAAACAGCGGGAAACAGCGGGGGACACAGCGAGGACACAGCAGGACACAGCGGGGGACACAGCAGGACACAGCGGGGTACACAGCGGCAGACACAGCGGTACACATCGGGACACAGCGGGGACACAGTGGGGACACAGCGGGACACAGCGGGGGACACACCGGTGGAGAGCAAGCACACAGCGTGACACAGCGGGACACAGCGGGACACAGCGGGACACAGCGGGAAACACAGCGGGACACACAGCGGGACACAGCGGGACACAGCGGGGGACACAGCATGGACACAGCAAGTCACAGCGGGGAAATAGTGGGGCACACAGCGGGGGACACAGCGGGATACAGAGGAAACAGCGAGGACACAGCAGGACGTAGGTGACACTGCGGGACAAAGT
>NW_012300183.1:0-3581 GCF_000151885.1 Dipodomys ordii | reverse complement strand
ATCTTTCTGCTTGTCCTTCTGCTTTTCCTTCTCCTTCTGCTTCTGCTCCTTCTCCTTCTTATGTTTCTTCTTCTTCTGCTTCTACCGCTTCTGCTTCTTCTGCTTCTCCTGCTTCTCGTTCTGCTTCTCTTCGTCGGCTTCTCTTTCTACTTCTGCTTCTGCTTCTTCTGATTCTGCTTCTTCTACTTCTTCTCTCCTTCTGCTTCTGCTTCTTCTGCTTCTCCTGCTTCTCCTTCTGCATCTCCTTCTGCTTGTGCTTTTCGTCTGCTTCTTCTTCTGCTTCTGCTTCTCCTTCTCCTTCTTCTGCTTCTCCGTCTGATTCTGCTTCTTCTGCCTTTCCTGATTCTCCTTCTGCTTCTCCTTCTTCTTCTCCTTCTGTTTCTCCTTCTCCTTCTCGTTCTTCTGCTATTCCTTCTGCTTCTCTTTCTGCTTCTGCATCTTCAGCTTCTTCTGCTACTGCTTCTGCTTCTTCTGTTTCTTCTGCTTCTCCTTCTGCTTTTGCTTCTCTTTCTGCTTCTGCTTCTCCTTCTTCTTCTCCAGATTCTGCTTCTTCTGCTTCTCCTTCCGCTTCAGGTTCTGCTTCTGCTTCTTTGGCTTCTTCTCCATCTATTTCTGCTTCTCCTTCTGTTTCTGCTTCTCTTTCTGCTTCTGCTTCTTCTCCTTCTTCTATATCTTCTGCTTCTCCTGCTTCTGCTTCTCCTGCTACTCCTTCTGTTTCTCTATATTCTTATCCTTCTTATCCTTCTGCTTCTCCTTCTCCTTCTTCTGCTTCTCCTTCTGCTTCTGCTTCTGCTTCTCCTTCTGCATCTACTTCTGTTTTAATTTCTCCTTCTTCTGCTTTTCATTCTGCTTCTGCTTCTCCTGCTTCTGCTTCTTCTGCTTCTCCTGCTTCTCCTTCTCCTTTTCCTTCTCTTTCTGCTTCTGCTTATCCGTCTGTTTCTCCTACTCCTAATCCTTCTCTTTCTCCTTCTTCTTCTTCTTCTGCTTTTCCTGCTTGTTCTTCTTCTGCTTCTTCTTCTTTTTCTGCTTTTTCAGTTTCTTCTGCTTCAGCTTCTGCTTCTTCTGCTTCTCCTTCTGCTTCTGTTTCTCCTTCTGCTTCTGCTCTTCTCCTTCTTCTGTTTCTTCTGCTTCTGCTTCTCCTGCTTCTCCTTCTTCTGCTTCTCCTACTTCTCCTTCTGCTTCTCCGTCTCATTCTCCTTCTCCTTCAATTTCTCCTTCTTGTGCTGCTCATTCTGCTTCTGCTTCTCCTGCTTCTGCTTCTTCTGTTTCTCTTTCTGCTTCTCCTTCTGCTTCTCTTTCTGCTTCTAATTCTGCTTCTGCTCCTCCTACTCCTAATCCTTCTCTTTCTCCTTCTTATTCTTCTTCTTCTCGTTCTGCTTCTGCTTCTTCTGCTTGTTCTGTATCTTCTGCTTCTGCTTTTCCAGCTTCTGATGCTTCTGCTTCTCCTTCTGCTTCAGGTTCTCCTTCTGCTTCTTCAGCTTCTTCTGTTTCTTCTGCTTCTGCTTCTCCTGCAACTGCTTCTTCTGCTTCTGTTTCTATTTCTGCTTCTCCTTCTGCTTCTGCTTCTCCTTCTGCTCCTTCTCCTTCTTCTGTTTCTTCTTCTTCTTCTTCTGCTTCTCCCGCTTCTGCTTCTTCTGCTTCTCCTGATTGTCCTTCTGCTTCTGCTTCTCCTTCTCCCTCTTCAGCTTCTCTTTCTGCTTCTGCTTCTTCTGATTCTCCAACTTCTCCTTCTGTTTCGGCTTCTCTTTCTGCTTCTGCATCTCCTTCTGCTTCACCTTCTGCTGCTCCTTCTCCTTCTTCTGTTTCTCCCTCTGCTTCTATTTCTGCTTCTTATGCTTCTTCTTTTTCTTCTGCTTCTGCTTCTCCTGTTTCTGCTTCTTATGCTTCTACTGCTTCTTATGCTTCTACTGCTTCTTCTTCTGGTTCTGCTTCTTCTGCTTCTACTACTCTTTCTGCTTCTCCTGCTTGTTTTTCTGCTTCTTCTGCTGCTTCTCCTTCTGCTGCTTCTTTTACTACTCCTTGTGCTTCTCTTTTTGCTTCTTCTTCTTCTGCTTCTGCTTCTTCTGTTTCTCCTGCCTGAATTTCTGGTTCTACTTCTTTTGCTGCTTCTCCTTCTGCTTCTGCTTCTCCTTCTGCTAATGTTTCTGCTTCTTCTGCTTCTTCTCTTTCGGCTTCTCCTGCTTCTGCTTCTTGTCCTTCTCCTGCTTCTCTTTCTGCTTCTCATTCTGCTTCTGCTTCTCCTTCTGCTTCTCCTCCTTCACCTTCTCCTACTTCTGCTTCTCCTTCAGCTTCTGCTTCTTCTGCTTCTCCTGCTTCTCCTTCTGCATCTCCTTCTGCTTGTGCTTTTCCTTATGCTTCTGCTTCTCCTTCTTTTGCTTCTCCTTTTGCTTCTGCTTCTTCTGCTTTTCCTCCTGCTTCTGTTTCTTCTGCTTCTCCTGCTTCTCCTTCTGCATTTCTTCTGCTTCTCCTTCTCCTTCTTCTGCTTCTCCTTCTGATTCTCCTTTTGCTTCTTCTTCGTCTGCTTTACCTGCGTCTCTTTCTGCTTCTCCTTCTGTTTCTCCTTCTGTTTCTCCTTCTCCTTCTTGTTCTTCTGCATTTCCTTCTGCTACAACTGCTTCTGCTTCTACTTCTTCTGTTTCTTCTGCTTCTCCTTCTGCTTTTGATTCTCTTTTTGCTTCTGCTTCTCGTTCTGCTTCTTATTCTGCTTCTTCAGATTCTGCTTCTTCTGCTTCTCCTGCTTCTCCTTCTGCTTCAGGTTCTCCTTCTGCTTCTTCACATTCTTTTTTTTTTTCTTTTTTTTCTTTTTTTTCTATTTTTTTTATTTTATTTTATTTGTGAACATACTGTACAGAGGGGTTACAATTGCATGGGCAGGATAATGCGTACATTTCTTACCAAGCATTGCAGCCTCCTCCTTTGTTTACCCTTCCCATCACTTCTCAGCCTCCCCCCTCCCCCCATCCCAATCCTTCTCCTTCCCCCCTCCCTCCCCCCCCGTCACCCCCCCCGCACCGACGTTGTAAAACTCGTTTTGGACATGACAACTTGTACTTCTCATTGTTGCATGAGATCCACCTGTATACTTAAACAACTGGTTTTTCCCCATCTCCTCCACAAGTTATACTGACATCAAATATAGTGAAACCAGGGGTTATACTGTGGGGGAGGGACATACAACAGCAACAAAGAGATAATCTTATACATGCGTTATAAACACATGTATGAAAGAAAAAACATTAACATACATATCTAAGGGTACATTTTCCTGACATCACAATATCAGACCTTTCCGATTGATTCGAACGATATACTAAATATTGCACATAAGGGAAACCCATGAGACCTATGTTTCTATGGGCCTGGCTTACATCACTTATATAGATTTATTCCCCGTATGTCATTTTCCAAACAAATTGGACCATTGCCCTGACCCCGGTGCCTGATCAAGGGTCTTTTGGGGGTCTCTCGGGATGCTGGAGGGCGGGAACCACCCCGACTCTTCCTCACCTTCTTATGGCATCGGCTTCCTCCGACTTCGGGTTTCATCAGCATTTCCTTCCTTTACCTTCCGGCTTATCCCC
>NW_012300182.1:0-3581 GCF_000151885.1 Dipodomys ordii | reverse complement strand
CAGCGGGACAGAGTGGGACACAGCGCGGGACACATGGGGGACACAGCGGGACACAGCCGGGACACAGCGGGGACACAGCGGGATGCAGCGGAACACAGCGGGAGACAAAGCGGGAGACAGCGGGGCACACAGCGAGGACACAGGGGGACACAGAGGCGACACAGAGGGGACTCAGCGGGGGACACAGCGTGGGACAAAGTAGGACACCACGGGACACAGTGTTACACAGCGGGACACAGCGGGGACACTGCGGGACACAGCAGGAAAAAGCGGGGGACACAGCGGGACACAGCGGGCCAACTCGGGGGACACAGCGGGAGACAGCGGAGACAGAGAGTGGCCACAGCGAGACACAGCGGTGACACAGCTGGACACAGCAGGGTACACAGCAGGACACAGCGGGCACACAGCGGGGACACAACGGGACACAGCGGGACACAGTGGGGACACAGCGGGACAAAGCGGGAGACACAGCGGGAAACAGCAGGCACACAGCGGGGACACAGTGGGACACAGCGGGACACAGCGTCGATACAGCGGGGACACAGCGTTACACAGTGTGGTACACAGCTGTGGACTCAACGGGACACAGTGGGGGGCACAGCCGGACACAGCGGGACACAGTGGGACACAGCAGGGAAAAAAGCGTGAGACACAGCAGGGGACAGAGAGGATGACAGCAGGGGACACAGCGAGGAAACAGCGGGACACAGCGGTGACACAGCGGGGGACACAGTGGGACACAGCGGGGGACACTGCGGGACACAGTGCGGGACACTGCGGGACACAGTGTGGGACAGAGCGTGGGACACAGCGAGACACAGCGGGGACAAAAGCTGGACACAGCGGGGTACACAGAGGGACACAGCAGGGACACAGCGGGGAAACAGCGTGACACAAAAGGACACAGCTGTACACAGCGGGGTACACAGCGGGACACAGCGGACACACAGCGGGGACACAGAGGGACACAGCGGGACACAGCGGGGACAGAGCGGGACACAGTAGGACACAGCGGGACACAGCGGGGGACACAGCGGGACACAGTGGGGGACCCAGCGAGGACACAGCGGCACACAGCGTGGGACACAGTGAGGACACAGCGGTGGACACAACGGGGGATACAGCGGGACACAGCGGGGAACACAGCGAGGACACAGCGGGACAAAGCGGGAAACACTGCGAGGTCACAGCGGGGGACAAAGCGGGACAACACGGGACACAGTGTGACACAGTGGGACACAGCGGGGACACTGCAGGGGCACAGCGAGACAAAGCGGGCGACACAGCGAGACACAGCAGGGGACACAGCGGGGGCCAGCAGGGGACAGAGAGGGGACACAGAGGGACACAGCGAGGAAACAGCGGGACACAGCGGTGACAAAGCGGGGACTCAGCGGGGGACACAGTGGGACACAGCGGGGGACACAGCGGGACACAGTGTGGGACACTGCAGGACACAGTGTGAGACAGAGCGTGGGACACAGCGAGACATAGCGGGGACAAAGCTGGACACAGCGGGGTACACAGAGGGACACAGCAGTGACACAGCGGAGAAACAGCGTGACACAAAAGGACACAGCTGGACACAGCGGGGTACACAGCGGGACACAGCGGACACACAGCGGGGACACAGAGGGACACAGCGGGGACAGAGCGGGACACAGTAGGACACAGCGGGACACAGCGGGGGACACAGCGGGACACAGTGGGGGACCCAGCGAGGACACAGCGGCACACAGCGTGGGACACAGCGAGGACACAGCGGTGGACACAATGGGGGACACAGCGGGACACAGCGGGGAACGCAGCGAGGACACCGCGGGACAAAGGGGGAAACACTGCGAGGTCACAGCGGGGGACAAAGCGGGACAACACAGGACACAGTGTGACAGAGTGGGACACAGCGGGGACACTGCAGGGGCACAGCGAGACAAAGCGGGCGACACAGCGAGACACAGCAGGGGACACCGCGTGGGCCAGCAGGGGACAGAGAGGGGACACAGAGGGACACAGCGAGGAAACAGCGGGACACAGCGGTGACAAAGCGGGGACTCAGCGGGGGACACAGTGGGACACAGCGGGGGACACAGCGGGACACAGTGTGGGGACACAGCGGGGGAAAGAGCAGGACACAGCGGGACACAGCGGGACAAAGCGGGGGACACAGCTGGACACAGCGGGGGACACAGCGGGGGACACAGCGGGGCACAGCGGGGACACAGCGGGACACAGCGGGACACAGCGGGGACACAGCGGGACACAGCGAGGACATAGCGGGGGACACAGCGGGACACAGCGGGGATATAGTGGGGGACACAGCCGGACACAGCTGGGGACACAGCACGACAGAGCGAGGGACACAGCCGGGGCCACAGTGGGACACCGCCAGGACACAGCAAGGACACAGCGGGACACAGCGGGACACAGCGGTTACACAGCGGGACACAGCGGGGACACAGATGTGACACAACTGGGACACAGCAGGGGACACAGTGGGACACAGAAGTACACTGGGGGACACAGCAGGACACTGGGGGGACACAGCGGGGACACAGCGGGGGACACAACAATGACACAGCGGGACAAAGTGGGACACAGCGAGGACAAAGCGGGACACAGCGAGGACACAGCGGGACACAGAGTGACACAGCCGGGACACAGCAGGGGAGACAGCCAGACACAGCGGGGTACACAGCGGGGACAATGCGGGGGACACAGCGGGACACAGCGGGGGAAACAGAAGGACAGAGCGGGTGACACAGCCGAGGACACAGCGGGACACAGCGGGAAAAAGCGGGGGACAAAGCGGGACACAGCCGGACACAGCTGGAACACAGCAGGGCACACAGTGGGACATAGCGGGGGACACAGCGGGACACAGAGGGACACAGTTGGACTCAGCGGGGACACAGCGGGGGACAGAGCGAGGACACAGCGGGACACAGCGGGACAAAGTAGGGACACAGCGGGGGACACAGCGAGGACACAGCGGGACACAGTGGGACACAGCGGGGACACATCTGGGACACAGCGGGGGACACAGTGAGGACACAGCAGAACATAGCGGGGACACAGCAAGGACACAGCGGGACACAGCGGGCCACAGCTGGGACACAGCGGGGGAAACAGTGGGGGACACAGTGGTGGACACATCGGGATACAGCGGGGACACAGCTGGACACGACGGGATACACAGCGGTACACAGCGGGACACAACGGGCAACAGCTAGGACAAAGCGGGGACACAGCAGGGGACACAGCGGGACACAGAGGAACACAGCGGGGGACACAACGGGACACAGCTGTGGACACAGCAGGACACAGCGGGGAATAGAGCGAGAACACAGCGGGACACAACGGGACCCAGCGGGACCCAGCTGGACACAGCAGGGGACGGAGCGGGAACTAAGCGGGGGACACAGTGGGGGACAAAGCGGGATACCACGGGACACAGTGGGTCACAGCGGGACACAGCGGGGACGCAGCGTGACACAGCGGGACATAGCGGGGGACACAGCGAGACACAGCAGGTCACAGCGGCACACAGCGAGGACACAGCGGGACACAGCGGGACACAG
>NW_012300181.1:0-1604 GCF_000151885.1 Dipodomys ordii | reverse complement strand
TCAAGAAGGAGAAGGAGAAAGAGAAGGATTAGGAGTAGGACAAACGGAAGGATAAGCAGAAGCAGAAAGAGAAGCAGAAGGAGAAGCAGGAGAAGCAGAAGAAGCAGAAGCAGGAGAAGCAGAAGCAGAATGAAAAGCAGAAGAAGGAGAAATTGAAATAGAAGAACATGCAGAAGGAGAAGCAGAAGCAGAAGTAGAAGCAGAAGAAGGAGAAGCAGAAGGAGAAGCATAAGGAGAAACAGAAGGAGAAGCAGGAGAAGCAGAAGCAGGAGAAGCAGAATTAAAAGAAATAGAAGAAGGATAAGAAGCAGAAGCAGAAAGAGAAGCAGAAACAGAAGGAAAAGCAGAACCTGAAGCAGAAGAAGCAGAAGCAGAACCTGAAGCAGAAGGAGAAGAAGGAGAAGCAGAAGAAGCAGAATCTGGAGAAGAAGGAGAAGCAGAAGCAGAAAGAGAAGCAAAAGCAGAAGGAGAAGCAGAAAGAGAAGCAGAAGAAACAGAAGAAGCAGAAACAGAAGCAGTAGCAGAAGAAGCAGAAGATGCAGAAGCAGATAGAGAAGCAGAAGGAATAGCAGAATAACGACAAGGAGAAACAGAAGGAGAAGAAGAATGAGAAGCAGAAGGAGAAGCAAGAAAAACAGAAGAAGCAGAAACAGACGAAGAAGCAGAAGAAGGAGAAGCAGAAGCAGAAGAAGAAGCAGAAGGAAAAGCACAAGCATAAGGAGATGCAGAAGGAGTAGCAGGAGAAGCAGAAGAAGCAGAAGCAGAAGGAGAAGAAGATGGAGAAGAAGCAGAAGGAGAAGTAGAAAGAGAAGCCGAAGAAGAGAAGCAGAACGAGAAGCAGGAGAAGCAGAAGAAGCAGAGTGGGAGAAGCAGAAGAAGAAGAAACAGAAGAAATAGAAGGAGCAGAAGCAGAAGGAGAAGCAGAAAGAGAAGCAGGAAAAGCAGAAGAAGCAGAAGCAGGAGAAGCAGAAGCAGAAGAAACAGGAGAAGGAAAAGAAGCAGAAGCAGAAGGAGAAGCAGAAACAGAAGGAGAAGCAGAAAGAGAAGGAGGGGAAGCAGAAGAAGCAGAAGCAGGAGAACCAGAAGCATAAGAATCCGAAGAAGCAGAAGCAGAACCTGAAGCAGAAGGAGAAGTAGGAGAAGCAGAAGAAGCAGAATCTGGAGAAGCAGAATGAGAAGCTGAAGGAGAAGCAGAAGCAGAAAGAGAATCAAAAGGAGAAGGAGAAGCGGAAGAAACAGAAGAAGCAGAAGCAGTAGCAGTTGCAGCAGAAGCAGAAGGAGAAGCAAAAGTAAAAGCAGAAGAACGAGAAGGAGTAACAGAAGGAGAAGCAGAAGGAGAAGCAGAAGAAGAAGAAGGAGAAGCAGAAGGAGAAACAGAAGCAGAAGAAGATGCAGAAGGAGAAGCAGAAGCAGAAGAAGATGCAGAAGGAGAAGCAGGAGAAGCAGAAGAAGCAGAAGGAGAAGGAGAAGTAGGAGAAGGAGAAGGAAGTGCCGCAGAAGCAATAGGAGAAGCAGAAGAAGAAGCAGAAGCAGAATGAGAAGCAGAAAGAGAAGCAGTAGAAGAAGAAGAAGCAGGAAAAGCAGAAGCAGCAGAAAGAGATGAT
>NW_012300180.1:0-3582 GCF_000151885.1 Dipodomys ordii | reverse complement strand
TCTGCTTCTTTTGCTTATTCTTTATCTTCTGCTTCTGCTTCTCCTGCTTCTGCTTCTTCTGCTTCTACTGCTTCTCCTTATGCTTCTCCTTATGCTTCTCCTTATGCTTCTCCTTATGCTTCTCCTTATGCTTCTTCTTCTTCTTCTTCTTCTTCTTCTTCTTCTTCTTCTTCTTCTTCTTCTTCTTCTTCTTCTTCTTCTTCTTCTTCTTCTTCTTCTTCTTCTTCTCTTTCTTCTGCTTCTGCTATTCCTGCATCTTCTGTTTCTTCTGCTTCTCATTGTGCATCTCATTCTGCTTCTGCTTCTCCTTCTGCTTCTCTTATTGCTTCTGCTGCTCTTCATTCTTCTTCTACTACTTCTACTTCTCCTTCAGCTTCTGCTTCTTCTGCTTCTCCTGCTTCTCCTTCTGCATCTTCTTCTGCTTCTTCTTCTCCTTCTGCTGCTTCTTCTGCTTCTCCTTCTGCTTCTTCTGCTTCTCCTTCTGATTCTCCTTCTGCTTCTGCTTCTGTTTCTCCTTCTCCTTCTCGTGCTTCTGATTTCCTTCTGCTTCTCCTTCTGCTTCTGCTGCAACTGCTACTGCTTCTGCTTCTTCTGTTTCTTCTGCTTCTCCTTCTGTTTTTGATTCTCTTTCTGCTTCTGCTTCTCCTTCAGCTTGTCATTCTGCTTCTCCAGCTTCTGCTTTTTCTACTTCTCCTGCTTGTCCTTCTGCTTCAGGTTCTGCTTCTGCTTCTTCGGATTCTTATGCTTCTGCTTCTTCTGCTTCCCCTCCTTCTCTTTCTGCTTCTCCTTCTGTTTCTGCCTCTCCTTCTGCTTCTGCTTCTTGTCCTTCTCCTGTTTCTTCTGCTTTTGCTTCTCCTGCTTCTGCTTCTTCTGCTTTTCCTGCTTCTCTTTCTGCTTCTCCTTCTGCTTCTGCTTCCCCTTCTGCTTCTGCTCCTTCTCCTTCTTCTGTTTCTTCTTCTTCTGCTTCTCCTGCTTCTGCTTCTTCTGCTTCTCCTGCTTCTCGTTCTGCTTCTCTTCGTCGGCTTCTCTTTCTACTTCTGCTTCTGCTTCTTCTGATTCTGCTTCTTTTCCTTCTTCTTCTCCTTCTGCTTCTGCTTCTTCTGCTTCTCCTGCTTCTCCTTCTGCATCTCCTGCTTGTGCTTGTCCTTCTGCTTCTGCTTCTTTTCTGCTTCTGCTTCTCCTTCTCCTTCTTCTGCTTCTCCGTCTGCTTCTGCTTCTTCTGCTTTTCCTGATTCTCTTTCTGCTTCTCCTTCTGCTTCTCCTTCTGTTTCTCCTTCTCCTTCTTGTTCTTCTGCTATTCCTTCTGCTTCTCTTTCTGCTTCTGCATCTTCAGCTTCTTCTGCTACTGCTTCTGCTTCTTCTGTTTCTCCTTCTGCTTCTCCTTCTGCTTTTGCTTCTCTTTCTGCTTCTGCTTCTCCTTCTGGTTCTCTTTCTTCTTCGCCAGATTCTGCTTCTTCTGCTTCTCCTTGTGCTTCAGGTTCTGCTTCTGCTTCTTCGGCTTCTTCTGCTTCTCCTTCTGTTTCTACTTCTCTTTCTGCTTCTGCTTCTTCTCCTTGTTCTGCTTCTGCTTCTCCTGCTTCTGCTTCTCCTGCTTCTCCTTCTGTTTCTCTTTATGCTTATCCTTCTGCTTCTCCTTCTCCTTCTTCTGCTTCTCCTTCTGCTTCTGCTTCTTATTCTGCATCTTCTTCTGTTTCAATTTCTCCTTCTTCTGCTTTTCATTCGGCTTCTGCTTCTCCTGCTTATGCTTCTTCTGCTTCTCCTTCTCATTCTCCTTCTCTTTCTGCTTCTGCTTATCCGTCTGTTTCTCCTACTCCTAATACTTCTCGTTCTCCTTCTCCTTCTTCTTCTTCTGCTTCTCCTGCTGCTTCTTCTTCTGCTTCTTCTGCTTTTTCTTTTTCTTCTTCTTTTTCTTCTGCTTCAGCTTCTGCTTCTTCTGCTTCTCCTTCTGCTTCTGCTTCTCCTTCTGCTTCTGCTCTTCTACTTCTTCTGTTTATTCTGCTTCTGCTTCTCCTGCTTCTTCTTCTTCTGCTTCTCCTACTTCTCTTTCTGCTTCTCCGTCTCCTTCTCCTTCTCCTTCAATTTCTCCTTCTTGTGCTTCTCATTCTGCTTCTGCTTCTCCTGTTTCTGCTTCTTCTGTTTCTCCTTCTGCTTCTCTTTCTGTTTCTAATTATGCTTCTGCTCCTCCTACTCCTACTCCTTCTCTTTCTCCTTCTTCTTCTTCTGCTTCTCGTTCTGCTTCTGCTACTGCTTCTTCTGCTTGTTCTATTTCTTCTGCTTCTGCTTTTCCAGCTTCTGCTGCTTCTGCTTCCCCTTCTGCTTCAAGTTCTCCTTCTGGTTCTTGGGCTTCTTCTGTTTCTTCTGCTTCTGCTTCTCCTGCTACTGCTTCTTCTGCTTCTCTTTCTGCTTCTCCTTCTGCTTCTGCTTCTCCTTCTGCTCCTTCTCCTTCTTCTGTTTCTTCTTCTTCTGCTGCTACTCCCGCTTCTGCTTCTTCTGCTTCTCTTGCTTGTCCTTCTCCTTCTGCTTCTCCTTCTCCTTCTTCTGCTTCTCTTTCTGCTTCTGCTTCTTCTGATTCTCCAACTTCTCCTTCTTCTTCTCATTCTGTTTCTGCTTCTCTTTCTGCTTCTGCATCTCCTTCTGCTTCTCCTTCTGCTGCTCCTTCTCCTTCTTCTGTTTCTCCCTCTGCTTCTGCTTCTTATGCTTCTTCTTTTTCTTCTGATTCTGCTTCTCCTGCTTCTGCTTCTTATGCTTCTACTGCTTCTTCTTCTTCTTCTGCTTCTTCTGCTTCTACTTCTCTTTGTGCTTCTGCTTCTCCTGCTTGTTTTTCTGCTTCTTCTTCTGCTTCTCCTTCTGCTGGTTCTTCTACTTCTTCTTCTGTTTCTCTTTTTGCTTCTCCTTCTGCTTCTGCTTCTGCTTCTTCTGTTTCTCCTGCCTGAATTTCTGGTTCTACTTCTTCTGCTGCTTCTCCTTCTGCTTCTGCTTCTACTTCTGCTTCTGTTTTTTCTCTTTCTCCTGCTTCTCCTTCTGCATCTCCTTCTGCTTGTGCTTGTCCTTATTCTTCTTCTTCTGCTTCTCCTTCTCCTTCTTTTGCTTCTCCTTTTGCTTCTGCTTCTTCTGCTTTTCCTTCTTCTCCTTCTGCTTCTGCTTCTTCTGCTTATCCTTCTGCATCTTCTTCTGCTTCTCCTTCTCCTTCTTCTGCTTCTCCTTCTGAATCTCCTTCTGCTTCTTCTTCTTCTGCTTTACCGGCTTCTCTTTCTACTTCTCCTTCAGTTTCTCCTTCTCCTTCATGTTCATCTGCTTTTCCTTCTGTTTCTGCTTCAGCTTTTGCTACAACTGCTACTGCTTCTACTTCTTCTGTTTCTTCTGCTTCTCCATCTGCTTCAGTTCTGCTTCTGCTACTTCTGAATTTTATGATTCTGCTTCTAATGCTTCAGCTACTTCAGCATCCCCTCCTTCTCATTCAACTACTCCTTCAAATCTGCATCTACATCTGATTATTCTACTTGTCATTCTCATGATTCATCACTTCTACAATATGTTATGCATAAATGCTTCAACAACTGAAATCAATAAACTTCTCATGCA
>NW_012300179.1:0-3582 GCF_000151885.1 Dipodomys ordii | reverse complement strand
TGGGACACCGGGGGACACAGCAGGAGACAGCCGGGGACACAGCGGGGACGCAGCGGGGGACACAGTGGACACAGCCCAGACACAGCGGTAACAGAGCTGGGACACAGCAGGGACACAGTGGAACACAGCGGGGGACACAGCGGGGACACAGCCGGGACACAGGGGTACACAGCGGGACAGAGCGGGGACACAGCGGGACACAGTGGGACACAGCTTGACACAGCGGGAGACACAACGGAACACAGCGGGGACAGAGCGGGACACTGCGGGACACAGCGGGAACAGAGCGGGGACTCAGCAACGACACAGCCGGGGACACAGCGGGACACAGCGGGGGACAAAGCGAGACACAACGGGACACAGCGGGACACAACGGGGACACAGCGGGGACACAGCGGGGACTCAGCAACGACACAGCGGGGGATACAGCGGGACACAGCGGGGGACACAGCGGGGGACAAAGAGGCTGACACAGCAGGACACAGCGGGACACATCGGGGACACAGCAGGGACCCAGCGGGACACAGCTGGACACAGCAGGGACAAAGTGAGAACAGAGCGGGACACAGCGTCGACAAGGCGGGACACAGAAGGACACAGTGTAGGAGAGCGGGGACACAGAGGGACACAGCGGGACACAGCGGGACACAGCGAGGACAAGGCAGTGGACACAACAGAACACAGCCCGAGACACAGCGGGACACAGCGGGACACAGCGAGGACAAGGCAGTGGACACAACGGAACACAGCCCGAGACACAGCGGGACACAGCGGGACACAGCGAGAAACAGCGTAGACACAGCGGGGGACAAAGCGTGGACACAGCGGGACACACAATGTACACATCGGGGGACAGCGGGACACCACGAGACACAGCGGGGGACACAGCGGTACACATCTGGGGACACACCGAGGACATAGCGGGATACAGCGGGAGACACTGCGGGACACAGCGGGACACAGCGGGGACACAGCTGGGACACAGCGGGACACAGCAGGGACACAGCGGGATACAGCGGGGGACAGAGCGGGACACAGTGGGGACAGAGCGGGACACAGAGGGGGACAAAGCGGGAGACACAGCGGGATATAGCGGGGGACACAGCGGGACAATGCGTGACACAGTGGGGACAGAGCGGGACACAGCAGGGACACAGCGGAGGACACAGCGGGGGACAAAGCAAGACCCCACGGGACACAGCGGGACACAGAGGGGAAACAGCGGGGACACAGCGGGGACTCAGCAACGACACAGCGGGGGACACAGCAGGACACAGCGGGGGACACAGCGGGGGACAAAGAGACGGACACAGCGGGACACAGCGGGACACATCGGGGACACAGCAGGGACACAGCGGGACACAGCGGGGACACAGCGGGACACAGCGGGGACTCAGCAACGACACAGCGGGGGACACAGCAGGACACAGCGGGGGACACAGCGGGGGACAAAGAGACGGACACAGCGGGACACAGCGGGACACATCGGGGACACAGCAGGGACACAGCGGGACACAGCGGGGACACAACTGGACACAGCTGGACACAGTGGGGACAAAGTGAGAACAGAGCGGGACACAGTGTCTACACAGCGGGGACACAGCAAGGACACAGCAGGACACAGCAGGGCCAAGGCAGGGACACAGCGGGACACAGCGGGAGACACAGTGAGGACACAGCGGGACACAGCGGGGACACAGAGGGGACTCAGCAATGACACAACGGGGGACACTTTGGGAAACGGGGGAGGACACAGCGGGGACAAAGAGGCGGACTCAGCGGAACACAGCGGGACACATCGGGGACACAGCAGGGACACGGCGGGACACAGCGGGGCCAAAGCAGTGGACACAAAGGAACACCGTGGGAGACACAGTGGGACACAACGGGACACAGCGGGGACACAGCAGGGACACGGCGGGACACAGCGGGACACAGCGGGGCCAAGGCAGTGGACACAACGCGACACCGTGGGAGACAATGGGACACAGCGGGACACAGCGCGACACAGCGGAGACATAGCGGGGGACACAGCGAGGACACAGCGGGACACACAATGTACACATGGGGGAGAGCGGGGACACAGCGGGACACAGCGGGACATAGCGGGACACAGCAGGGACAAAGCGGGACACAGTGAGACTCAGCGGGGACACAGAGGGGACACAGCAAGGACACTGCAGGGGACAGAGCCGGACACAGCGGGACACAGCGGAGACACAGCGGGACACAGCAGGGACACAGCGGGGACACAGCGGAACACAGCAGGACACAGCGGGACACAGTGGGACACAGCGGGGGACACAGCGGGACACAGCGGGGACATAGAGGCGGACACAGCGGGACACAGCAGGACACAGCGGGACACAGCAAGGGACACAGCGGGGACACAGCGGGACACAGCGGGGACAGAGCGGGACACAGCGAGACACATAGTGACACAGCGGGGACACAGCAGGAGACACAGTGAGGACACAGGGGTACACAGCGGGACAGAGCGGGGACACAGCGGGACACAGTGGGACACAGCTGGACACAGCGGGAAACACAACGGGACACAGCGGGACACAGCGGGACACAGCGTGACACAGCGGGGACACAGCGGGGGACACAGCGAGGACACAGGGGGACACAGCGTGGACATAGCGGCGGAGAGGGTGGACACAATGGGACACAGCGGGGACACAGCAGGGACAAAGACGGAGAGAGCAGGAAGACACAGCGGGACACAGTGAGACACAGCGGGACACAGTGGGACACAGCGGGGAAACAGCGGAACACAGCGTGGGGCAAAGCGGGGACACAGCCGGGACACAGGGGTACACAGCGGGACAGAGCGGGGACACAGCGGGACACAGTGGGACACAGCTGGACACATCGGGAGACAAAACGGGACACAGCGGGGACAGAGCGGGACACAGAGGGGGACAAAGTGGGAGACACAGCGGGATATAGCGGGGGACACAGCGGGACAATGCGTGACACAGTGGGGACAGAGCGGGACACAGCGGGGACACAGCGGAGGACACAGCGGGGGACAAAGCAAGACCCCACGGGACACAGCGGGACACAGAGGGGAAACAGAGGGGACACAGCGGGGACACAGCGGGGACTCAGCAACTACACAGCGGGGGACACAGCGGGACACAGCGGGGGACACAGCGGGGGACAAAGAGACGGACACAGCGGGACACAGCGGGACACATCGGGAACACAGCAGGGACACAGAGGGACACAGCGGGGACCCAGCGGGACACAGCTGGACACAGCGGGGACAAAGAGAGAACAGAGCGGGACACAGCGTCGACACAGCGGGGACACAGCAGGACACAGCGGGGGAGAGCGGGGACACAGAGGTACACAGTGGGACACAGCTGGGACACAGCGAAGACACTGCGGGATACTGCGGGGCCAAGGCAGTGGACATATCGGGACACAGCGAGAGACACAGCGGGACATAGTGCGACACAGCGAGGACACAGCGGGACACACAATGTTCACATTGGGGGACAGCGGGTACACTGCGGGACACACGGGACACATGAGACACAGCGGGACTCTGTGGGACACAGCGAGGACTCT
>NW_012300178.1:0-3582 GCF_000151885.1 Dipodomys ordii | reverse complement strand
CAGAAAGAGAAGTAGGAGAAGCAGAAGAAGCAGCAGCAGGAGAAGCAGAAGAAGCAGAATCTGGAGAAGCAGAAGGAGAAGCAGAAGCACAAAGAGACGCAAAAGCAGAAGGAGAGCAGAAGGAGAAGCAGAAGAAACAGAAGAAGCAGAGGCAGTAGCAGAAGTAGCAGAAGATGCAGAAGCAGAAGGAGAAGCAGAAGGAAAAGCAGAAGAACGAGAAGGAGAAGGAGAAACAGAAGGAGAAGCCGAAAGAGACGAAGCAGAAACAGAAGCAGAAGTAGAAACAGAAGCAGAAGGAGAAGCAGCAGAAGAAGTAGAACCAGAAATTCAGGCAGGAGAAACAGAAGAAGCAGAAGCAGAAGGAGAAGCAAAAAGAGAAGCAGAAGGAGAAGTAGAAGAAGCAGCAGAAGGAGAAGCAGCAGAAGAAGCAGAAAAACAAGCAGGAGAAGCAGAAGCAGAAAGAGAAGTAGAAGCAGAAGAAGCAGAAGCAGAAGAAGAAGCAGTAGAAGCATAAGAAGCAGAAGCAGGAGAAGAAGAAGCAGAAGAAAAAGAAGAAGCAGAAGAAGCAGAAGCAGAGGGAGAAACAGAAGAAGGAGAAGGAGCAGCAGAAGGTGAAGCAGAAGGAGATGAAGAAGCAGAAAGAGAAGCAGAAACAGAAGGAAAAGAAGAAGGATTAGTTGGAGAATCAGAAGACGCAGAAGCAGAAATAGAAGCAGAAGAAGGAGAAGGAGAAGCAGAAGCAGAGGAAAGGAAGAAGAAGCAGAAGCGGGAGAAGCAGAAGAAGAAGAAACAGAAGAAGGAGAAGGAGCAGAAGGAGAAGCAGAAGCAGAAGGAGAAGCAGAAAGAGAAGCAGAAGAAGCACTAGCAGAGAAGCAGAAGCAGAAGAAACAGAAGAAGCCGAAGAAGAAGAAGCAGGACCTGAAGCAGAAGAAACAGAACAAGCAGAAGAAGCAGAAGCAGAAGCAGAACGAGAAGCAGAAGAAGAAGAAGGAGAAGGAGAAAGAGAAGGATTAGGAGTAGGAAGAGCAGAAGGAGAATCAGAAGCAGAACGAGCAGAAGGAGCAGCAGAAGGAGAAGCAGAAGGAGAAGCAGTAGAAGGAGAAGCAGAAGCAGAAGAAGCAGCAGAAGGAGAAGCAGAAGCAGATGCAGAAGGAGAAGCAAGAGAAGCAGAAGAAGCAAAAGCAGGAGAAGCAGAAGTAGGAGAAGGAGAATGAGAAGGAAGGGCAGCAGATATAATAGGAGAAGCAGAAGCAGAATGAGAAGCAGAAAGAGAACCAGTAGAAGCAGAAGAAGCAGGAAAAGCAGAAGAAGACGAAAGAGAAGAAGAGGAAGAAGAAGAAGAAGAAGAAGAAGAAGAAGAAGAAGAAGAAGAAGAAGAAGAAGAAGAAGAAGAAGAAGAAGAAGAAGAAGAAGAAGAAGAAGAAGAAGAAGAAGAAGAAGAAGAAGAAGAAGAAGAAGAAGGAGAAGGAGAAGGAGAAGGAGAAGCAGAAGCAGAAGGAGAAGCAGAAGAAGCAGAAGAAACAGAAGCAAGAGAATCAGAAGCAGAAGAAAAAGAATAAGCATAAGAAGCAGAATCAGAGGGAGAAGCAGAAGGAGAAGGAGCAGCAGAAGGAGAAGCAGAAGCAGAAAGAGAAGCAGAAATAGAAGGAGAACAAGAAGGAGAAGCAGGAGAATCAGAAGAAGTAAAAGTAGAAGTAGAAAGAGAAGGAGAAGAAGGAGAAGCAGAAGTAGAATCAGAAGAAACAGAAGAAACAGAAGCAAAAAAACAGAAGAAGGAGAAGAGCAGAATCAGAAGGAGAAGCAGAAGAAGAAGAAGAAGCAGAAAGAGAAGCAGGAGAAGCAGAAGAAACAGGAGAAGCAGAAGCAGAAGAAACAGAAGAAGCCGAAGAAGCAGAAGCAGAATCTGAAGCAGAAGGAGAAACAGAAGAAGCACAATCTGAAGCAGAAGCAGAAGAAACAGAAATAGTAGAATAAACAGAAGCAGAAGCAGCAGGAGAAGCAGAAGAGGAAGAAGGAGAAGGCAAAAGAGAAGGATTAGGAGTAGGAGAAGCAGAAGGATAAGCAGAAGCAGAAAGAGAAGCAGAAGGTGAAGCAGCACGAGAAGCAGGAGAAGCAGAAGAAGCAGAAGCAGAATGAGAAGCAGAAAAAACAGAAGACGCAGAATCAGAATGAGAAGCAGAAGGAAAAATTGAAGCAGAAGGAGAAGCAGAAGAAGAAGGAGAAGGAAAGGGAGAAGCAGAAAGAGAAGCAGAACGAGAAGCAGGACAAGCAGCAGCAGGAGCAGCAGTAGAAGCAGAAGCAGAAGAAACAGAAGAAGGAGAAGAAAAGCAGAAACAGAAGGAAAAGCAGAAGGAGAAGCAGGAGAAGCAGAAGAAGCAGTAGCAGGAGAAGCAGAAGCAGAAGCAGAAGAAGCCGAAGAAGCAGAAGCAGAATCTGAAGCAGAAGGAGAAGCAGGAGAAGGAGAAGAAGCAGAATCTGGAGAAGCAGAAGGAGAAGCAGAAGCAGAAAGAGAAGCAAAAGCAGAAGGAGAAGCAGAAGGAGAAGTAGAAGAAACAGAAGAAGCAGACGCAGTTGCAGAAGCAGCAGAAGATGCAGAAGCAGAAGGAGAAACAGAAGGAGAAGCAGAAAGAGAAGCAGAAGAAGGAGCAGGAGAAGGAAAAGCAGCAGGAGAAGCATAAAGAGCAACAGAAGGAGAAGTAGGAAAAGCAGAAACAGGAGAAGCATAAGCAGAAGAAACAGAAGGACAAGAAGCAGAAGGAGAAGCAGAAACAGAAGGAAAAGCAGAAGGAGAAGCAGGAGAAGCAGAAGAAGCAGCAGCAGGAGAAGCAGAAGCAGAAGAAGCCGAAGAAGCAGAAGCAGAACCTGAAGCAGAAGGAGAAGCAGGAGAAGGAGAAGAAGCAGAATCTGGAGAAGCAGAAGGAGAAGCAGAAGCAGAAAGAGAAGCAGACGAAGAGAAGCAGAACGAGAAGCAGGAGAAGCAGAAGAAGAAGAAACAGAAGAAGGAGAAGTAGCAGAAGCAGAAGGAGAAGCAGAAGGAGAAGCAGAAAGAGAAGCAGAAACAGAAGGAGAAGCAGAAAGAGAAGGAGGGGAAGCAGAAGAAGCAGAAGCATAAGAATCCGAAGAAGCAGAAGCAGAACCTGAAGCAGGAGAAGTAGAAGAAGCAGTATCTGGAGAAGCAGAATGAGAAGCAGAAGGAGAAGCAGAAGCAAAAAGAGAATCAAAAGCAGAAGTAGAAGCAGAAGAAACAAAAGAAGGAAAAGCAGTAGGAAAAGCAGAAGAACGAGAAGGAGAAGCAGAAGGAGAATCAGAAGGAGAAGCAGAAGAAGGAGAAGGAGAAGCAGAAGAAGAAGAAGAGCAGAAGGAGAAGCAGAAGCAGAAGAAGATGCAGAAGGAGAAGCAGAAGAAGCAGAAGCAGAAGAAGAAGCAGAAGTAGGAGAAGGAGAAGGAGAAGGAAGGGCAGCAGAAACAATAGGAGAAGCAGAAGGAGAAGCAGAAGAATGAGAAGAAGAAAGAGAAGCAGGAGAAGCACAAATGCAGAAGCAGGAGAAACAGAAACAGAAGATACAGAAGAAGAAGAAGAAT
>NW_012300177.1:0-1156 GCF_000151885.1 Dipodomys ordii | reverse complement strand
AAATGATTACCAGCATTAATCGAACATATTGTTACATGTATAATTTTTGCTGTGATAGCAACTAAAATCTACTGTGTTTGATAATTGCTAGTGCAAAGCATGTGTTTCTCATCCTATTATTTAATGTGTTAATATATATTGTTATTAATCATATTTCTTGGATGAGTAGCACATAAATATGTTAATTTCCTTCTTACGTTCATGCAGCTAACAAAAGGTTATTTAAGTTGAATTAAGGGAATTAAATGAAGGCAATCTCTTTTAGAAGACATAAGATTTGGCCAGGAATTCACACAAAAAAAGAGGCACTACACACAGAAGAGAAGTTACCCAGATGCCCCTCAGTAGATGAATGGATCAAAAACATGTGGTATATATACAATGGAATCCTATGCCTCCATCAGAAAGAATGACATTGCCCCATTTGTTAGGAAATGGAAAAACTTGGAAAAAAATTATATTAAGTGAAGTAAGCCAGGCCCAAAGAAGCATATGGTTTCCCTTATTTGTAATAACTATTATATGTCTGAGACAAGCAGAACCGGTCAGATAAGTTGATGTTAGGCGAAATGAACCTCAAGATAAGGACTCAAATGGTTTTTCTTTCTTGCTACTGTTTTTAACATATCTATAAGATGATTTATTTGTTGCTTTGTATGTCCCTCCACCACGGTATAACCTCTGTTTTCACTGTATTTAATGTTGGTATAATTTGGGGAGGGGAGGGGAAAAAACAAATTGTTTAAATAGGGATACAGGTGGACCCATTGCAACAATGAGATGTACAAGACGTTATGTGGAAAAAAGAACTTTACAACTTTGGAGCAGGTGGGGGAGGATGGGGGAGGGCGGGAGGAGAGTGGCTGGGGATGGAGATGGGAAGGGATGGGAAGGGGAAACAAAGGAGGAGGCAACAATGCTTGATAAGAAATGTACTCATTACCTTGCTCATGTAATTGTAACCCCTCTGTATGGTATTTTCACAATATATATATATATATATATATATATATATATATAATAAAAAATTAAAATTAAAAAAGCAAAGGGCTCTATAGAGAAATGTAAAAATAGGAAAATATAGGGAAAATGAATATGGCCACACAAAATTCCATCCCTGAAAAATAAAAGTAAATTATAAAATTACAATATCTTG
>NW_012300176.1:0-2500 GCF_000151885.1 Dipodomys ordii | reverse complement strand
GAGAAATTGAAGCAGAAGCAGAAGCAGAAGGAGAAGCAGAAGCAGAAGGAGAAGCAGAAGAAGGAGAAGGAGAAGCAGAAAGAGCAGCAGCACGAGAAGTAGGAGAAGCAGGAGAAGCAGAAGCAGGAGAAGCAGAAGAAACAGAAGACGCAGAAACAGAATGAGAAGCCGAAGGAGAAATTGAAGCAGAAGCAGAAGCAGAAGGAGAAGCAGAAGCAGAAGGAGAAGCAGAAGAAGGAAAAGGAGAAGCAGAAAGAGAAGCACAACGAGAAGCAGGAGAAGCAGAAGAAGCAGCAGCAGGAGAAGCAGAAGCAGAAGAAGCAGAAGAAGCAGAAGCAGAACCTGAAGCAGAAGGAGAAGCAGGAGAAGCAGAAGAAGCAGAATCTGGAGAAGCAGAAGGAGAAGCAGAAGCAGAAAGAGAAGCAAAAGCAGAAGGAGAAGCAGAAGGGGAAGCAGAAGAAACAGAAGAAGCAGAGGCAGTAGCAGAAGAAGCAGAAGATGCAGAAGCAGAAGGAGAAACAGAAGGAAAAGCAGAAGAACGAGAAGGAGAAGGAGTAGGAGAAACAGAAGGAGAAGCAGAAAGAGAAGCAGAAAAAGGAGCAGGAGAAGGAAAAGCAGCAGGAGAAGCAGAAAGAGCAGCAGAAGGAGAAGCAGGAGATGCAGAAACTTGAAAAGCAGAAGCAGAAGAAACACAAGAAGGACAAGAAGCAGAAGCAGAAGGAGAAGCAGAAACAGATGGAGAAGCAGGAAGAGAAGGAGGGAAAGCAGAAGAAGCAGAAGCAGGAGAAGCAGAAGCATAAGAATGTGAAGAAGCAGAAGGAGAACCTGAAGCAGAAGGACAAGCAGGAGAAGCAGAAGAAGCAGAATCTGAAGAAGCAGAATAAGAAGCAGAACGAGAAGCAGAAGCAGAAAGAGAATCAAAAGCAGAAGGAGAAGCAGAAGAAAAAGAAGTAGAAGCAGAAGCAGTTGTAGCAGAAGCAGAAGGAAAAGCAGAAGAACAAGAACGAGAAGGAGAAACAAAAGGAGAAACAGAAGGAGAAGCAGAAACAGACGCAGGTAAAGCAGAAGAAGAAGAAGCAAAAGGAGAATCAGAAGGAGAAGCAGAAGAAGATGCAGAATGAGAAGCAGGAGAAGCAGAAGAAGCAGAAGCAGGAGGAGAAGCAGGAAAAGCAGAAGAAGTAGAAGCAAAAGGAGAAGCAAAAGAAGGAGAAGGAGAAGCAGAAGCAGAAGCTTAAGGACAAGCACAACAGAAGGAGATGCAGAAGGAGAAGCAGGAGAAGCAGAAGAATCAGAAGCTGAAGGAGAAGCAGAAGTAGGAGAAGGAGAAGGAGGAGAAGCAGAAGGAGAAGCAGAAGCAGAATGAGAAGCAGAAAGAGAAGCAGGAGAAGGACAAGAAGCAGAAGCAGGAGAAGCCGAAAGAGAAGAAGCGGAAGAAGCAGAAACATTAGCAGAAGCAGAAGCAGAAGCAGAAGGAGAAGCAGCAGAAGAAGTAGAACCAGAAATTCAGGCAGGAGAAACAGAAGAAGCAGAAGCAGAAGCAGAAGGAGAAGCAAAAAGAGAAGCACAAGGAGTAGTAAAAGAAGCAGCAGAAGGAGAAGCAGCAGAAGAAGCAGAAAAACAAGCAGGAGAAGCAGAAGCAGAAAGAGAATTAGAAGCTGAAGAAGCAGAACCAGAAGAAGAAGCAGTAGAAGCATAAGAAGCAGAAGCAGGAGAAGCAGAAGCAGAAGAAAATAGAAGAAGCAGAAGTAGAAGCAGAGGGAGAAACAGAAGAAGGAGAAGGAGCAGCAGAAGGTGAAGCAGAAGGAGATGCAGAAAGAGAAGCAGAAACAGAAGGAGAAGTTGGAGAATCAGAAGAAGCAGAAGCAGAAAGAGAAGCAAAAGAGGGAGAAGGAGAAGCAGAAGCAGAAGGACAATCAGGAGAAGCAGAAGAAGCAGAAGCGGGAGAAGCAGAAGAAGAAGAAGAAACAGAAGAAGGAGAAGGAGCAGAAGGAGAAGCAGAAGCAGAAGGAGAAGCAGAAATAGAAACAGAAGCAGAAGAAGCAGTTGCAGGAGAAGCAGAAGCAGAAGAAACAGAAGAAGCTGAAGAAGCAGAAGGAGAACCTGAAGCAGAAGGAGAAGCAGAAGCATCAGAGGCTGGAAAAGCAGAAGCAGAAGATACCGAACAAGCAGAAGAAGCAGAAGCAGAACGAGAAGCAGAAGAATAAGAAGGAGAAAGAGAAGGATTAGGAGTAGGAGGAGCAGAAGCAGAATTAGAAGCAGAAAGAGAAGCAGAAGGAGAAGCAGAAGGAGAAACAGAAGAAGCAGAAGCAGGAGAAGCAGAAGCAGAAGCAGAATGAGAAGCACAAGAAGGAGAAATTGAAGGAGAAGGAGAATGAGACGGAGAAGCAGAAGGAGAAGTAGGAGAAGCAGAAGAAGGAGAAGCAGGAGAAGCAGAAGCAGAAGAAACAGAAGAAGGAGAAGAGCAGAAGCAGAAGCAGACGGAGAAGCAGAAGCAAAAGGA
>NW_012300175.1:0-3583 GCF_000151885.1 Dipodomys ordii | reverse complement strand
CATGCTTCTTTTGCTTATTCTTTTTCTTCCGCTTCTGCTTCTCCTGATTCTGCTTCTTCTGCTTCTACTGCTTCTCCTTACGCTTCTCCTTATGCTGCTTCTTCTTCTTCTTCTTCGTCTTCTTCTTCTTTTTCATCTTCTTCTCTTTCGTCTGCTTCTGCTTTTCCTGATTCTTCTGCTTCTACTGCTTCTCTTTCTGCTTCTCATTCTGCTTCTGCTTCTCCTTCTGCTTCTCCTATTGCTTCTGCTGCCCTTCCTTCTCCTTCTCCTACTTCTGCTTCTACTTCTGCTTCTTCTGCTTCTCCTGCTTCTCCTTCTGCATCTTCTTCTCCTTCTGCTTCTCCTTCTGCTTCTCCTTTTGCTGCTCCTTCTCTGTCTTCTCCTACTCCCTCTGATTCTGCTTCTTATGCTTATTCTTTTTCTTCTGCTTCTCCTGCTTCTGCTTCTTCAGCTTCTACTGCTTCTCCTTATGCTTCTCCTTCTCCTCCTCCTCCTCCTCCTCCTCCTCCTCCTCCTTCTTCTTCTTCTTCTTCTTCTTCTTCTTCTTCTTCTTCTTCTTCTTCTTCTTCTTCTTCTTCTTCTTCTTCTTCTTCTTCTTCTTCTTCTCTTTCTTCTGCTTCTGTTTTCCTGCTTCTTCTGCTTCTACTGCTTCTCTTTCTGCTTCTCATTCTGCTTCTGCTTCTCCTTCTGCTTCTCCTATTGCTTCTGCTTCTCTTCCTTCTCTTTCTCCTACTTCTACTTCTTCTTCTGCGTCTGCTTCTTCTGCTTCTCCAGCTTCTCCTTCTGCATCTTCTTCTGCTTCTTCTTCTCCTTCTGCTGCTTCTTCTGCTTCTGCTTCTCCTTCTGCTTCTTCTGCTTCTCCTTCTGATTCTCCTTCTGCTTCTGCTTCTGTTTTTCCTTCTCCTCCTCGTTTTTCTGCTTTTCCTTGTGCTTCTGCTGCAACTGCTACTGCTGCTGCTTCTTATGTTTCTTCTGCTTCTCCTGCTGCTTTTGATTCTCTTTCCTCTTCTGCTTCTCCTTCAGCTTCTCATTCTGCTTCTCCAGATTCTGCTTTTTCTGCTTCTCCTGCTTCTCATTCTGCTTCAGCTTCTCATTCTGCTTCTCCAGATTCTGCTTCTTCTGCTTCTCCTGCTTCTCTTTCTGCTTTCCCTTCTGTTTCTGCTTCTGCTTCTGCTTCTTCTCCTTCTGTTTCTTCTGCTTCTGCTTCTCCTGCTTCTCGTTCTGCTTCTCTTTCTCGTTCTCTTTCTCCTTCTCCTTCTTCTCCTTCTCCTTCTGCTTCTGCTTCTCCTTCTGCTTCTGCTTCAATTTCTCCTTCTGCTTCTCATTCTGCTTCTGCGTCTTCTGTTTCTCCTGCTTCTCCTACTTCTTGTGCTGCTTTTCCTTCTGCGTCTCTTTCTGCTTCTGCTTATCCTTTTGCTTCTCCTACTCCTAATCCTTCTCTCTCGCCTTCTCCGTCTTCTTCTTCTCCTTCTCCTGCTGCTTCTGCTTCTGCTTATTCTACTATTACTGTTTCTTCTGCTTCTGCTTCAGATTGTGCTTCTTCTGTTTCTCCTTCTGCTTCAGATTCTGCTTCTGCTTCTTCGGCTTCGCCTGTTTCTTCTGCTTCTGCTTCTCCTGCCTCTTCTGCTTCTCCTGCTTCTCCTGCTTCTCCTTCTGCTTCTGTTCTCCTTCTGCTTCTGCTTCTGCTCTTCTCCTTCTTCTGCTTCTTCTTCTTCTGTTTCTTCTGATGCTACTTCTGCTTCTCCTTCTTCTCCTTCTCTTTCTGCTTCTACTCCTGCTTCTTCTGATTCTCCTGCTTCTCCTTCTTGTTCTCCTTCTGTTTCTGCTTCTCATTCTGCTTCTGCTTCTCCTTCTGCTGCTCCTTCTCCTTATCCTTCTTCTGATTCTCCCCCTGCTTCTGCTTCTGGTTCTTCTGCTTATTCTTTTTCTTCTGCTTTTGCTTCTCCTGCTTCTGCTTCTTCTGCTTCTACTGCTTCTCATTATGTTTCTCCTTATGCTTCTTCTTCTTCTTCTTTTTCTTCTTATTCGTCTTCTCCTTCGTCTTCTTCTTCGTCTTCTTCTTCTTCTTCTTCTTCTTCTTCTTCTTCTTCTTCTTCTTCTTCTTCTTCTTCTTCTTCTTCTTCTTCTTCTTCTCCTTCTCCTTCTCCTTCTTCTGCTTCTTCTTCTGCTTCTGCTTCTTCTGCTTCTCCTGCTTCTCCTTCTGCATCTTATTCTGCTTCTGCTTCTCCTTCTGCTGCTTCTTCTGCTTCTGCTTCTCCTTCTCCTTCTTCTGCTTCTCCTTCTGATTCTCCTTCTGCTTCTCCTTCTCCTTCTCGTTCTTCTGCTTTTCCTACTGCTTCTCCTTCTGCTTCTGCTACAACGACTACTGCTTCTGCTTCTTCTGCTTCTACTTCTGCTTTTGATTCTCTTTCTGCTTCTGCTTCTCCTTCTGCTTCTCATTCTGCTTCTCCAGATTCTGCTTCTTCTACTTCTCCTGCTTCAGGTTCTGCTTCTGCTTCTTCGGATTCTTATGCTTCTGCATCTTCTGCTTCCCCTCTTTCTCTTTCTGCTTCTCCTTCTGTTTCTGCTTCTCTTTCTGCTTCTCCTTCTGCTTCTCCTTCTGCTACGTCTCCTTCTTCTGTTTCTTCTACTTCTGCTTCTCCTGCTCCTCGTTCTGCTTCTCTTCGTCTGCTTCTCTTTCTGCTTCTGCTTCTTCTTCTTCTGCTTCTTCTTCTTCTTCTACTCCTTCTGTTTCTGCTTCTTCTGCTTCTCCTGCTTCTCCTTCTGCATCTCCTTCTGCTTGTGCTTGTTCTTATTCTTCTTCTTCTACTTCTGCTTCTCCTTCTCCGTCTGCTACTGCTTCTTCTCCTTTTCCTGCTTCTCCTTCTGCTTCTCCTTCTGCTTCTCCTTCTGTTTCTCCTTCTCCTTCTTGTTCTTCTGCTTTTCCTTCTGCTTCTCCTTCTGCTTCTGCATCTTCTGCTTCTTCTGCTTCTGCTTCTGCTTCTTCTGTTTCTTCTGCTTCTCCTGCTTCTGCTTCTCCTGCTTCTCCTACTTCTCGTGCTGCTTATCCTTCTGCGTCTCTTTCTGCTTCTGCTTATCCTTTTGCTTCTCCTACTCCTAATCCTTTTCTCTCGCCTTCTCAGTCTTCTTCTTCTGCTTCTCCTGCTGCTTCTGCTTCTGCTTATTCTACTATTTCTGTTTCTTCTGCTTCTGCTTCAGATTGTGCTTCTTCTGTTTCTCCTTCCGCTTCAGATTCTGCTTCTGCTTCTTCGGCTTCTTCTGTTTCTTCTGCTTCTGCTTCTCCTGCTTCTTCTGCTTCTCCTGCTTCTCTTTCTGCTTCTCCTTCTGCTTCTGCTTCTCCTTCTGCTTCTGCTTCTGCTCTTCTCCTTCTGTTTCTTTTGCTTCTGTTTCTTCTGCTTCTTCTTCTTCTGTTTCTTCTGATGCTACTTCTGCTTCTCCTTCTTCTCCTTCTCTTTCTGCTTCTACTTCTGCTTCTTCTGATTCTCCTGCTTCTCCTTTTGTTGTCCTTCTGTTTCTGCTTCTCTTTCTGCTTCATGCTTCTCCTTCTGCTGCTCCTTCTCCTTCTGCTTCTGCTCTCCCAGTG
>NW_012300174.1:0-3583 GCF_000151885.1 Dipodomys ordii | reverse complement strand
CTGCTTCTCCTACTTCTCGTTCTGCTTCTCGTTCTCCTTCTCTTTCTGCTTCTCCTTCTTCTTCTGCTTCTCCTTCTGCTTCTGCTTCTCCTTCTGCTTCTGCTTCTGCTTCAATTTCTCCTTCTGCTTCTCATTCTGCTACTGCGTCTTCTGTTTCTTCTGCTTCTCCTGCTTCTGCTTCTCCTGCTTCTCCTACTTCTCGTGCTGCTTCTCCTTCTGCGTCTCTTTCTGCTTCTGCTTATCATTTTGCTTCTCCTACTCCTAATCCTTCTCTTTCGCCTTCTCCTTCTCCTTCTTCTGCTTCTCCTGCTTCTCCTTCTGCATCTTCTTCTGGTTCTGCTTCTCCTTCTGCTACATTTTCTGCTTCTGCTTCTCCTTCTTCTGCTTCTCCCTCTGATTCTGCTTCTTATGCTTATTCTTTTTCTTCTGCTTCTGCTTCTCCTGCTTCTGCTTCTTCTGCTTCTACTGCTTCTCCTTCTCCTTCTCCTCCTTCTCCTTCTCCTTCTTCTTCTTCTTCTTCTTTTTCTTCTTCTTCTTCTTCTTCTTCTTCTTCTTCTTCTTCTTCTTCTTCTTCTTCTTCTTCTTCTTCTTCTTCTTCTTCTTCTTCTTCTTCTTCTTCTTCTTCTATTTCTGCTGCTTCTGCTTTTCCTGCGTCTTCTGCTTCTACTGCTTCTGTTTCTGCTTCTCCTTCTGCTTCTGCTTCTGCTTCTTGTCCTTCTCCTGCTTCTTCTGCTTCTGCTTCTCCTGCTTCTGCTTCTTCTGCTTTTCTGCTTCTCTTTCTGCTTCTCCTTCTGCTTCTGCTCCTCCTTCTGCTTCTGCTCCTTCTATTTCTTCTGTTTCTTCTTCTTCTGCTTCTCCCGCTCTGCTTCTGCTTTCCTGTTTCTCGTTCTGCTTCTCTTCGTCAGCTTCTCTTTCTACTTCTCCTTCTGCTTCTTCTGATTCTGCTTCTTCTCCTTCTTCTTCTCCTTCTGCTTGTGCTTCTTCTGCTTCTCCTGCTACTCCTTATGCATCTCCTTCTGCTTGTGCTTTTCCTTCTTCTTCTTCTTCTGCTTCTGCTTCTCCTTCTTCTGCTTCTCCGTCTGTTTCTGCTTCTTCTGTTTTTCCTGCTTCTCCTTCTGCTTCTCATTCTTCTTCTCCTTCTGTTTCTCCTTGTCGTTATTCTGCTATTCCTTCTGCTTCTCTATCTGCTTCTGCATCTTCAGCTTCTTCTGCTACTGCTTCTGCTTCTTCTGTTTCTTCTGCTTCTCTTTCTGCTTCTCCTTCTGCTTTTGCTTCTCTTTCTGCTTCTGCTTCTCCTTCTGGTTCTCCTTCTTCTCCAGATTCTGCTTCTTCTGCTTCTCCTGCTTCTCCTTCTGCTTGAGGTTCTGCTTCTACTTCTTCAGCTTCTTCTGCTTCTATTTCTGCTTCTCCTTCTGTTTCTGCTTCTCTTTCTGCTTCTGCTTCTTATCCTTCTTCTATTTCTTTTGATTCTGCTTCTCCTGCTTCTGCTTCTCCTGCTTCTCCTTCTGTTTCTCTTTATGCTTCTCCTTCTGCTTCTCCTTCTTCTGCTTCTGCTTCTGCTTCTGCTTCTCCTTCCGCTGCTCTTTCTGCTTGTCCTGCTGTTTTCCTTCTCCTGCTCCTTCTTCTGCTTCTCTTTCTGCTTCTCCTTCTGTTTCTTTTACTCCTTCTAGTTCTTCTGCTTTTCCTTCTGCTTCTCCTTCTGCTTCTGCATCTTCTGCTTCTTCTGCTACTGCCTCTGCTTCTTCTGTTTCTTCTGCTTCCCCTTCTGCTTCTCCTTCTGCTTTTGCTTCTCTTTCTGCTTCTGCTTCTCCTTCTGCTTCTCCAAATTCTGCTTCTTCTGCTTCTCCTGCTTCTCCTTCTGATTCAGGTTCTGCTTCTGCTTCTTCAGCTTCTTCTGCTTCTATTTCTGCTTCTCCTTCTGTTTCTGCTTCTCCTTCTGCTTCTTGTCCTTCTCCTGATTCTTCTACTTCTGCTTCTCCTGTTTCTGCTTCTCCTGCTTCTCCTTCTGCTGCTCTTTCTGCTTCTCCTGCTGCTTTTCCTTCTCCTGCTCCTTCTTCTGCTTCTCTTTCTGCTTCTCCTTCTGTTTCTCCTTCTCCTTCTCGTTCTTCTTCTTTTCCTTCTGCTTCTCCTTCTGCTTCTGCATCTTCTGCTTCTTCTGCTACTGCCTCTGCTTCTTCTGTTTCTTCTGCATCCCCTTCTGCTTCTCCTTCTGCTTTTGCTTCTCTTTCTGCTTCTGCTTCTCCTTCTGCTTCTCCAAATTCTGCTTCTTCTGCTTCTCCTGCTTCTCCTTTCTGATTCAGGTTCTGCTTTCTGCTTCTTCAGCTTCTTCTGCTTCTGCTTCTCCTGCTGCTGCTTCTTCTGCTTCTCCTGCTTCTCTTTTTGCTTTTCCTTCAGTTTCTGCTTCTTCTTCTGCGTCTGCTTCTTCTCCTTCCTATGTTTCTTCTGCTTCTGCATCTCTTGCTTCTGCTTCTCCTGCTTCTCGTTGTGCTTCTCTTTTTGCTTCTCCTTCTCCTTCTTCTGCTTCTCCTTCTGCTTCTGCTTCTCCTTCTCCTTCTGCTTCTGCTTCAATTTCTCCTTCTGCTTCTCATTCTGCTTCTGCGTCTTGTGTTTCTTCTGCTTCTCCTGCTTCTGCTTCTCCTGCTTCTCCTACTTCTCTTGCTGCTTCTCCTTCTGCGTCTCTTTCTGCTTCTACTTATCCTTTTGCTTCTCCTACACCTAATCCTTCTCTTTCGCCTTCTCCTTCTCCTTCTTCTGCTTCTCCTGCTTCTCCTTCTGCATCTTCTTCTGCTTCTGCTTCTCCTTCTGCTGCTTCTTCTGCTTCTGCTTCTCCTTCTTCTGCTTCTCCCTCTGATTCTGCTTCTTATGCTTATTCTTTTTTTCTGCTTCTGCTTCTCCTGCTTCTGCTTCTTCTGCTTCTTCTGCTTCTATTGCTTCTCCTTCTCCTTCTCCTTCTCCTTGTCCTTCTTCTTCTTCTTCTTCTTCTTCTTCTTCTTCTTCTTCTTCTTCTTCTTCTTCTTCTTCTTCTTCTTCTTCTTCTTCTTCTTCTTCTTCTTGTCTTTCTGCTGCTTCTGCTTTTCCTGTTTCTTCTTCTTCTACTGCTTCTCTTTCTGCTTCTCATTCTGCTTCTGCTTCTCCTTCTGCTTCTCCTATTGCTTCTATGGCTCTTCCTTCTCCTTCTCCTACTTCTGCTTCTCCTTCTGCTTCTGTTTCTTCTGCTTCTCCTGCTTCTCCTTCTGCATCTTCTTCTGCTTCTGCTTCTACTTCTGCAGCTTCTTCTGCTTCTGTTACTACTTATACTTCTTCTGCTACACCTACTACTAATACTTCTGATTCACCTACTCCTTCTCTTCTTCTGCTTTTACTTTTGCTTCTCCTTCTGCTTCTGCTGCACTGATACTGCTTCTGCTTCTTCTGATTCTTCCGATTCTACTTCTCCTTTTAATTCTCATTCAGCTTCTGCTTCTCCTCAAACTTCTCATTCTACTTATCCAGTACTGCTTCATCTGCTCTCCTGCTTCTCTTCAGCTTCAGGAACTGCATACTGCATACTCCGAATCTATACTACTGGTACTCTGCTACTACT
>NW_012300173.1:0-3583 GCF_000151885.1 Dipodomys ordii | reverse complement strand
AATTGGTATTACTATGAAGAAGATTATTACGAATGCATGGGCAGTGACAATTACATTGTAAATTTGATCATCTCCTAATAGTGAGCCAGGTTGACCCAGCTCTGCTCGGATAAGAATGCTTAGGCCTGTTCCTACTATTCCGGCTCAAGCACCAAAAATTATATAAAGGGTTCCGATGTCTTTATGGTTTGTTGAGAATAATCAACGGTTTACGAACATAGGTAGAATGGCTGAGTAAAGCATTAGACTGTAAATCTAACTACAGAGGATAAATCCTCTTTTTACCAGAGAAGTCCTGAGGTGCAATAGCATGTTGAATTGCAAATTCAAAGGAGCAGCTTCAATCCTGCCGGGACTTCTCCCGCCTCCTTTTTTTTCTAGGCGGGAGAAGTAGATTGAAGCCAGTTGATTAAGGTGTTTAGCTGTTAACTAAGAGTTTGTAGGTTTAAATCCTATCAATCTAGTAAGGATTTAGCTTAATTAAAGTTGTTGATTTGCGTTCAATAGATGTAGATGGTAGATCTGCAATCCTTATATGTCAGAAATTAAGTTTAGGGACTTACTTAAAGCTTTGAAGGCTTTCGGTCTAGTGGTTAACCTAAATTTCTATATTATATTTATAATTAATGGTGAAAGTGGGAGTGAAAATGATGAGATTATTAATAAAGTTGGGATTATAGTTAAATGTTTATGGTTATGGTGGTGTCATTTAAACTTGGCATTATTGGGTAATGGAAAGAGGGTAAGTGAGGTGGAGTAGATAAGTCGTATATAGAAGTATAGGTTTAGTAATGCTATAATTGCCATGGTTAAGCTGGTTATAATTATGTTGTTGAAAATCATTTCTTGAATAATTAGTCATTTTGGTAAAAATCCGGTAAGTGGTGGCAGTCCTCCCAGTGATATTAAACATAGTAGAGTCACTAAAGTTAATATGGGGTGTGTATTTCATGTAGAAGTGATTGATGGTGTAGTAGAGATGGATAAAGAATTTAGTGAAATAAATATGGTTATAGTTAAGAAAATATAAATGATTAAGTTGATTAATATAATTGATGGGTTATACAATATTACTGCTACTATTCAGCCTATATGGGCAATTGAAGAATATGCTAGGATTTTTCGTAATTGGGTTTGGTTAAGTCCTCCTCAGCCTCCTAGTAGGATTGATAAAATTGCCATAGGTATAATTAGGTTGTTTTCTATGAAAGGTGACAGTTGGTATAAGATTGAGATGGGAGCAAGTTTTTGTCAGGTTAATAAAATTAGACCGGATAATAGGGGAATTCCTTGAGTAACTTCTGGGACTCATAGGTGAAATGGGGCTAGGCCTAGTTTTATTGCTAGGGCAATTAATAGGCTCAGTGAAGTTAGTGGGTCAGGTGGTTGTTGCATGCCTCATTGCCCTGAGTGATGAAAATTGTTTATGATTGCGAATATTAGATTATAGATGCGGTTGCTTGGGTTAAGAAATATTTTGATGCAGCTTCGGTTGATCGTGGGTTTTTATTAATTGTTATGAGGGGAATAAAAGAGAGTATGTTGATTTCTAGTCCTATTCATGCAAGTATTCAGTGTGAGCTTGTCATTGTAATGATTGTTCCTAGAATTATGGTAGATATAATGAGTACAAATGCGATAGTATTAATTAGTATGGGAAGGATTGAAACCAACGTTTTCGGGGTATGGGCCCGATAGCTTAATTAGCTTACCTTACTAGGATTTGGTGTAATTGGTAGCACGGAGAAATTTGGATTCTCAAGATAGGTTCAAGTCCTAAGGTCCTAGAAATAAGAGGGTTTTCACCTCTATGTTTTACTCTATCAAAGTAGCTCTTTTATCAGACATATTTCTATAGTATAGGTGGGATGCTTGCAGTGGAGATTGGGATTGCAATATATCATATACATAATGCTAGTGTTAGTGGTAGAAAATTTTTTCATAGTAGGTGTATAAGTTGATCATAACGGAATCGTGGGTAGGATGCTCGGATTCATAGAAAGACTGAGGATAGGATAAGAGTTTTAATGGCAAAGTTACATGAAGATAGTTCTGGTGTTATGGGATTATATGTGGGTCCAAAGAATAATATGGTAGTTAGGGCGTTTATAAGGATAATGTTTATGTATTCGGCTATAAAAAATAGGGCAAATGGTCCTCCTGCGTACTCTACGTTGAATCCTGAAACTAATTCTGATTCGCCTTCAGTAAGGTCAAAAGGGGCTCGGTTTGTTTCTGCTAAAGTTGAAATAAATCATATTATAGCTAGTGGCCATGCTGGTAAGATTATTCATATTTGTTCTTGAGATGATGATAAAGATGATATAGAGAATGAGCCACTAATTAATATAATTGATAAGAGAATAATAGCTAGGCATACTTCGTAGGAGATAGTTTGCGCTATAGCTCGGAGTGAGCCGAATAGTGAATATTTTGAATTAGATGCTCAGCCTGATCATAGAATTGAATAAACTGACATACTGGAGATTGCTAGGATGAATAAGAATCCCATGTTTATATTGATTAGTGGTTGAGGTAGTGTAAGTGGGATTCATAAAGAAAGGGCCAGAGCTAAAGCGAGGGTAGGGCGATTGCGAATAGAAAGATGGAAGAGGTTGCAGGTCGTATTGGTTCTTTAATAAAAAGTTTTAATGCATCGGCAAATGGCTGGAGGATTCCGTATGGGCCTACTACGTTGGGTCCCTTACGTAATTGTATATAGCCTAGGATTTTTCGTTCTACTAATGTTAGGAAAGCTATGGCTAGGAGAATTGGAATTATAAGTGTTAGGAAATTTATAATAAACATTGTGTTAAGAAGAGGAGTTGAACCTCTGGTTATAAAGTTTTAAATCTTATGCAATTACCTGGCTCTGCCATCTTAACAATCCCTAATGTCGGGATGTAATTGAGTGAGTTAAGTTACTTTGTAAGTTGATATAATATCATTTATTAAGTATTAAGGCGCTTTTGTAAAGTTGGCCTCATTTCTCTGGTCCTTTCGTACTAGGAGAAATAGGTAAATAGATAGAAACCGACCTGGATTGCTCCGGTCTGAACTCAGATCACGTAGGACTTTAATCGTTGAACAAACGAACCTTTAATAGCTGCTGCACCATTGGGATGTCCTGATCCAACATCGAGGTCGTAAACCTTATTGTCGATATGAACTCTTTAACAAGATTGCGCTGTTATCCCTAGGGTAACTTGGTTCATTGATCAGAATTATTTCTGGGTCAATATTTGGACATTTATAATTTGGACTAGTTGGTCTTAATGTTAGTCCTTCGGAGGTTTTTTTATGCTCCGAGGTCACCCCAACCAAAATGTTTATTCCAGTGGTTGCAGATTTTACATCGATTAGATTTGAAGTTGTTTAAGTTGGAATATTAATTTAAGCTCCATAGGGTCTTCTCGTCTTATTGTGTTATTTCCGCCTCTTCACGGAAAGGTCAATTTCATTGATCGAATGTAAGAGACAGTTAAACCCTCGTGATGCCATTCATACAAGTCCCTAATTAAGGAACAAATTATTATGCTACCTTTGCACGGTCAGGATACCGCGGCCGTTTAACTTGCGTCAC
>NW_012300172.1:0-3583 GCF_000151885.1 Dipodomys ordii | reverse complement strand
GAAAAGAAAAAGAAGAAGAAGAATCAGGAGAAGATAGAACCAGAATGAGAAGCAGAAGGAGAAGGAGAAGCAGGAAAATCAGAAGAAGGAGAAGCAGAAGAAGCAGAAGGGGAAGCAGACAAGGAGAAGCAGAACAAGTAGAAGCAGAAGCAGAAGGAGATACAGAAGGAGAAGCAGAAGTAGAAGGAGAAGCACAAGCAGAATGAGAAGCAGAAGCAGAAAGAGAAGCAAAAGCAGAAGGAGAAGCAGAAGGAGAAGTAGAAGAAACAGAAGAAGCAGACGCAGTAGCAGAAACAGCAGAAGATGCAGAAGCAGAAGGAGAAGCAGAAGGAAAAACAGAAGAACGAGAAGGAGAAAGAGAAACAGAAGGAGAAGCAAAAAGAGAAGCAGAACAAGGAGCAGGAGAAGGAAAAGCAGCAGGAGAAGCAGAAAGACCAGCAGAAGGAGAAGCAGGAGAAGCAGAAACAGGACAAGCATAAGCAGAAGAAACAGGAGAAGGACAAAAAGCAGAAGTAGAAGGAGACGCAGAAACAGAAGGAAAAGCAGAAGGATAAGCAGGAGAAGCAGAAGAAGCAGCAGCCGGAGAAGCAGAAGCAGAAGAAGCCGAAGATGCAGAAGCAGAACCTGAAGCAGAAGGAGAAGCAGGAGAAGGAGAAGAAGCAGAATCTGGAGAAGCAGAAGGAGAAGCAGAAGCAGAAAGAGGAGCAGACGAAGAGAAGCAGAACGAGAAGCAGGAGAAGCAGAAGAAGAAGAAACAGAAGAAGGAGAAGTAGCAGAAGCAAAAGGAGAAGCAGAAGGAGAAGCAGAAAGATAAGCAGAAAAAGAAGGAGAAGCAGAAAGAGAAGGAGGGGAAGCAGAAGAAGCAGAAGCATAAGAATCCGAAGAAGCAGAAGCAGAACCTGAAGCAGGAGAAGTAGAAGAAGCAGAATCTGGAGAAGCAGAATGAGAAGCAGAAGGAGAAGCAGAAGCAGAAAGAGAATCAAAAGCAGAAGTAGAAGCCGAAGAAACAAAAGAAGCAGAAGCAGTAGTCAATGTAGCAGAAGCAGAAGGAAAAGCAGTAGGAAAAGCAGAAAAACGAGAAGGAGAAGGCGAAGCAGAAGGAGAATCAGAAGGAGAAGCAGAAGAAGGAGAAGGAGAAGCAGAAGCAGAAGAAGCAGCAGAAGAAGAAGCAGAAGCAGAAGAAGATGCAGAAGGAGAAGCAGGAGAAGCAGAAGAAGCAGAAGCAGAAGAAGAAGCAGAAGTAGGAGAAGGAGAAGGAGAAGGAAGGGCAGCAGAAGCAATAGGAGAAGCAGAAGGAGAAGCAGAAGAATGAAAAGAAGGAAGAGAAGTAGGAGAAGCACAAATGCAGAAGCAGGAGAAGCAGAAACAGAAGATACAGAAGAAGAAGAAGAACAAGAAGAAGAAGAAGAAGAAGAAGAAGAAGAAGAAGAAGAAGAAGAAGAAGAAGAAGAAGAAGAAGAAGAAGAAGAAGAAGGAGGAGAAGAAGCAAAAGGAGAAGCAAAAGGAGAAGGAGAAGCAGAAGGAGAAGAAGAAGAAGCAGAAGTAGAAGCAGAAGGAGAAGTAGAAGAAGGAGAAGGAGGAGCAGAAGGACAAGCAGCAGGAGAAGCAGAAAGAGAAGCAGGAGAAGCAGAAGAAGCAGAAGCAGGAGAAGCAGAAGCAGAAGAAAAAGAAGAAGCATGAGAAGCAGAAGCAGAGGGAGAAGGAGAAGATGTAGAAGCAGAAGGAGAAGCAGAAGGAAAAGCAGGAGAACTAGAAGGAGAAGGAGAAACAGAAGGAGAAGCAGAAGGAGAGGCAGAGGGAGAAGCTGAAGGAGAAGCAGGAAAAGCAGAAGAAGCAGAAGCAAAAGGTGAACCAAAAGAAGCAGGAGAAGCAGAAGCAGAAGAAGAAGCATAAGAACAAGCACAAGCAGAAGGAGATGCAGAAGGAGAAGCAGGAGAAGCAGAAGAAGCAGAAGCTGACGGAGAAGCAGAAGTAGGAGAAGGAGAAGAAGAAGGAGGAGAAGCAGAAGCAGAAGGAGAAGCAGAAGCAGAATGAATAGCAGAAAGAGAAGCAGGAGAAGCACAAGAAGCAGAAGCAGGAGAACCCGAAAGAGAAGAAGCAGAAGAAGCAGAAACAGAAGCAGAAGGAGAAACAGGAGAAGCTAAGAAGTAGAAGCAACTGAAGCAGAAGCAAAGCAAACAGAAGAAGCATAAGTAGCAAAAGCAAAAGCAGAAGTAGAAGCAGAAGAACGAGAAGGAGAAGGAGAAAGAGAAATATAAGGAGAAGCAGAAGGAGAAGCAGAAGGAGGAGCAGAAGTAGGAGAAGGAATAGGAAGAGCAGCAGAAGCAATAGGAGAAGCAGAAGGAGAAACAGAAGCAGAATGAGAAGCAGAAAGAGAAGCAGTAGAAGCAGAAGAAGCAGGAAAAGCAGAAGCAGAAGAAAGAGAAGAAGAAGAGCAGAAGCAGAAGCAGAAGTAGAAACAGAAGCAGAAGGAGAAGGAGAAAGAGTAGCAGGAGAAGCAGAAGAAGCAGAAACAGGAGAAGGAGAAGGAGAAGAAGCAGAAAAAGCAGAAGCAGAACTGAACCAGAAGGAGAAGCAGGAGAAGCAGAAGCAGAAGAAGCAGAAGCAGAATGATAAGCAGAAGAAGGAGAAATTTAAACAGAAGAAGTTGCAGAAGGAGAAACAGAAGCAGAAGGAGAAGCAGCAGTAGGAGTAGAAGGAGAAGCAGAAGGATAATCATAAAGAGAAACAGAAGGAGAAGAAGGAGAAGCAGAAGCGGGAGAAGCAGAAGGAGAAGAAATAGAAGAAGGAGAAGAAGCAGAAGCAGAAGGAGAAGCAGAAACAGAAGGAGATGCAGAAATAGAAGCAGAAGAAGCAGAAGAAGAACCTGAAGCAGAAGGAGAAGCAGAAGAAGCAGAATCTGGAGAAGGAGAAGGACAACCAGAAGGAGAAGCAGAAGCAGAAAGAGAAGCAAAAGCAGAAGGAGAAGCAGAAGAAACAGAAGAAGCAGAAGCAGTAGCAGAAGAAGCTGAAGATGCAGAAGGAGAAGCAGAAGGAAAAGAAGAAGAACAAGAAGGAGAAGGAGAAACAGAAGGAGAAGCAAAAGGAGAAGCAGAAGAAGCAGGAAAAGCAGAAGAAGCAGTAGCAGATGGAGAAGGAGAAGCAGAAGTAGAAGAAGAAGCATAAGGACAAGCACAAGCAGAAGGAGATGCAGAAGGAGAAGCAGGAGAAGCAGAAGAAGCAGAAACAGAAGGAGTAGAAGAAGAAGCAGAAGAAGCAGAAGCAGAAGCAGAAAGAGAAGCAGACGAAGACAAGCAGAACGAGAAGCAGGAGAAGCAGAAGAAGAAGAAACAGAAGAAGGAGAAGTAGCAGAAGCAGAAGGAGAATCAGAAAGAGAAGCAGAAAGAGAAGGAGGGGAAGCAGAAGAAGCAGAAGCATAAGAATCCGAAGAAGCAGAAGCAGAACCTGAAGCAGGATTAGTAGAAGAAGCAGAATCTGGAGAAGCAGAATGATAAGCAGAAGGAGAAGCAGAAGCAAAAAGAGAATCAAAAGCAGAGTAGAAGCAGAGAACAAAAGAAGCAGAAGCAGTAGTCGTTGTAGCAGA
>NW_012300171.1:0-1436 GCF_000151885.1 Dipodomys ordii | reverse complement strand
CATGCTTCTTCTGCTTCTTATGCTTCTCTATCTGCTTCTCATTCTGCTTCTGCTTCTCCTTCTGCTTCTCCTTCTGCTTCTCCTATTGCTTCTGCTGCTCTTCCTTCCCCTTCTCCTATTTCTGCTTCTCCTTCTGCTTCTGCTTCTCCTTCTGCTTCTGCTTCTTCTGCTTCTCCTGCTTCTCCGTCTGCATCTTCTTCTCCTTCTGCTTCTCCTTCTGCTTCTCCTTTTCCTGCTCCTTCTCCGTCTTCTCCTACTCCCTCTGATTATGCTTCTTATGCTTATTCTTTTTCTTCTGCTTCTCCTGCTTCTGCTTCTTCTGCTTCTACTGCTTCTCCTTATGCTTCTCCTTCTTCTTCTTCTTCTTCTTCCTCTTCTTCTTCTTCTTCTTCTTCTTCTTCTTCTACTATTTCTTCTTCTTCTACTATTTCTTCTTCTTCTTCTTCTTCTTCTTCTTCTTCTTCTTCTTCTTCTTCTTCTTCTTCTTCTTCTTCTTCTTCTTCTTCTTCTTCTTCTTCTTCTTCTCTTTCTTCTGCTTCTGTTTGCTTGCTTCTTCTGCTTCTACTGCTTTTCTTTCTGCTTCTCATTCTGCTTCTGCTTCTCCTTCTGCTTCTCCTATTGCTTCTGCTGCTCTTCCTTCTCCTTCTCCTACTTCTGCTTCTCCTTCTGCTTCTGCTTCTCCTTCTGCTTCTCCTATTGCTTCTGCTGCTCTTCCTTCTCCTTCTCCTACTTCTACTTCTTCTTCTGCGTCTGCTTCTTCTGCTTCTCCTGCTTCTCCTTCTGAATCTTCTTCTGCTTCTTCTTCTCCTTCTGCTGCTTCTTCTGCTTCTGCTTCTCCTTCTGCTTCTCCTTCGCTTCTGCTGCTTCTCCTTCTGATTCTCCTTCTGCTTCTGCTTCTGTTTTTCCTTCTCGTTCTCGTTCTTCTGCTTTTCCTTCTGCTTCTGCTGCAACTGCTACTACTTCTGCTTCTTCTGTTTCTACTGCTTCTCCTGCTGCTTTTGATTCTCTTTCCGCTTCTGCTTCTCCTTCAGCTTCTCATTCTGCTTCTCCAGATTCTGCTTCTCCTGCTTCTCCTTCTGCTTCAGGTTCTGCTTCTGCTTCTTCGGATTCTTATGCTTCTGCTTCTCCTGCTTCTGCTTCTTCTGCTTCCCCTCCTTCTCTTTCTGCTTCTCCTTCTGATTCGGCTTCTCCTTCTGCTTCTTGTCCTTCTCCTGTTTCTTCTGCTTCGGCTTCTCTTGTTTCTGCATCTCCTGCTTCTCCGTTTGTTGCTCTTTCTGCTTCTCCTGCTGCTTTTCCTTCTACTTCTCCTTCTTCTGCTTCTCTTTCTGCTTCTCCTTCTTTTTCTCCTTCTCCTTCTCCTTCTCGTTCTTCTGCTTTTAAATCTGCTTCTGCATCTTAAGCTTCTTCTGCTACTACCTCTGCTTCTTCAGTTTCTT
>NW_012300170.1:0-2147 GCF_000151885.1 Dipodomys ordii | reverse complement strand
TCCTGTTATCTGCTTCTGCTTCTCCTGCTTCTGCTTCTTCTGCTTTTCCATCTCTCTTTCTGCTTCTCCTTCTGCTTCTGCTTCTCATTCTGCTTCTGCTCCTTCTCCTTCTTCTGTTCTTCTTCTGCTTCTCCTGCTTCTGCTCATTCTGCTTCTCCTGCTTCTCGTTCTGCTTCTCTTCGTCGGCTTCTCTTTCTACTTCTGCTTCTGCTTCTTCTGATTCTGCTTCTTCTCCTTCTTCTTCTCCTTCTGCTTCTGCTTCTCCTGCTCCTCCTTCTGCATCTCCTTCTGCTTGTGCTTGTCCTTCTGCTTCTGCTTCTTTTCTTCTTCTGCTTCTCCTTCTCCTTCTTCTGCTTCTCCGTCTGCTTCTGCTTCTTCTGCTTTTCCTGATTCTCTTTCTGCTTCTCCTTCTGCTTCTCCTTCTGTTTCTCCTTCTCCTTCTTGTTCTTCTGCTATTCCTGCTGCTTCTCTTTCTCCTTCTGCATCTTCTGCTTCTTCTGCTACTGCTTCTGCTTCTTCTGTTTCTCCTTCTGCTTCTCCTTCTGCTTTTGCTTCTCTTTCTGCTTCTGCTTCTCCTTCTGGTTCTCCTTCTTCTTCTCCAGATTCTGCTTCTTCTGCTTCTCCTTGTGCTTCAGGTTCTGCTTCTGCTTCTTCGGCTTCTTCTGCTTCTATTTCTGCTTCTCCTTCTGTTTCTACTTCTCTTTCTGCTTCTGCTTCTTCTCCTTCTTCTGCTTCTGCTTCTCCTGCTTCTGCTTCTCCTGCTTCTCCTTCTGTTTCTCTTTATGCTTATCCTTCTGCTTCTCCTTCTCCTTCTTCTGCTTCTCCTTCTGCTTCTGCTTATTATTCTGCATCTTCTTCTGTTTCAATTTCTCCTTCTTCTGCTTTTCATTCGGCTTCTGCTTCTCCTGCTTATGCTTCTTCTGCTTCTCCTTCTCATTCTCCTTCTCTTTCTGCTTCTGCTTATCCGTCTGTTTCTCCTACTCCTAATACTTCTCGTTCTCCTTCTCCTTCTTCTTCTTCTGCTTCTCCTGCTGCTTCTTCTTCTGCTTCTCCTGCTTTTTCTTTTTCTTCTTCTTCTGCTTCAGCTTCTGCTTCTTCTGCTTCTCCTTCTGCTTCTGCTTCTCCTTCTGCTTCTGCTCTTCTACTTCTTCTGTTTACCTGCTTCTTCTTCTTCTGCTTCTCCTACTTCTCTTTCTGCTTCTCCGTCTCTTTTCTCCTTCTCCTTCAATTTCTCCTTCTTGTGCTTCTCATTCTGCTTCTGCTTCTCCTGTTTCTGCTTCTTCTGTTTCTCCTTCTGATTCTCTTTCTGTTTCTAATTATGCTTCTGCTCCTCCTACTCCTACTCATTCTCTTTCTCCTTCTTCTTCTTCTGCTTCTCGTTCTGCTACTGCTACTGCTTCTTCTGCTTGTTCTATTTCTTCTGCTTCTGCTTTTCCAGCTTCTGCTGCTTCTGCTTCCCCTTCTGCTTCAGGTTCTCCTTCTGCTTCTTGGGCTTCTTCTGTTTCTTCTGCTTTTGCTTCTCCTGCTACTGCTTCTTCTGCTTCTCTTTCTGCTTCTCCTTCTGCTTCTCCTTCTGCTCCTTCTCCTTCTTCTGTTTCTTCTTCTGCTGCTGCTTCTCCCGCTTCTGCTTCTTCTGCTTCTCCTGCTTGTCCTTCTGCTTCTGCTTCTCCTTCTCCTTCTTCAGCTTCTCTTTCTGCTTCTGCTTCTGCTTCTTCTGATTCTCCAACTTCTCCTTCTCCTTCTCCTTCTGTTTCTGCTTCTCTTTCTCCTTCTGCTTCTCCTTCTGCTTCTACATCTTCTCCTTCTCCCTCTGCTTCTGCGTCTCATGCTTCTTCTTTTTCTTCTGCTTCTGCTTCTCCTGCTTCTCTTTCTGCTTCTCCTTCTGCTTCTCCTTCTGCTTCTTCCTCTTCTGCTTCTGCTTCTCCTTCTCCTTTTGCTCCTTTTCTCATTTTTCTTCTTCTTCTTCTTCTTCTTCTTCTTCTTCTTCTTCTTCTTCTTCTTCTTCTTCTTCTTCTTCTTCTTCTTCTTCTTTTTCTTCTCCTTTTTATTCTCCTTCTACTTCTCCTTCTCCTTCTTCTTCTTCTTCTTCTTCTTCTTCTTCTTCTTCTTCTTTTTCTTCTCCTTTTTATTCTCCTTCTCCTTCTTCT
>NW_012300169.1:0-2435 GCF_000151885.1 Dipodomys ordii | reverse complement strand
TGACTGCAGAGGGAAGCAGCTCGAGTAGACCTTGGGCTCAGGGTGGGTCACAGGTTTCAATCATCTCCGGCCCCCAGGAGTTTATTTTCTGGTCAGATAAGAAGGAAATGTCTAAGGGCTAGGGAGGTGTTGGGGTGATGGAGTGTCAAGAGGGTGGAGCAAGGGATAAAAAGCAAGAAGAAAAGGGAGGATGATCCCAGGTCAGGTGTGTCAGAACCTTGCCTGTCAACCTAGACCATCACTGATAGATCTTTTGACCCAGCCACATTGCTATTAAATGTCCTGGTGCCTGTTGACCACCTGGCTATCATCCACCACAGGATGCCTATGCAGTACGACTTTTGGGACTGGGATTTCCAGGCTCAATCTGAAGATCACATCCCTGGTGTTCATTTCTTGACCAGAGACAGAGGTAAGCATGCCACTGGCACAGGACAGACAGGGAATAAGGGCGGGAGTCGGGATCGGTGGTGCCCCAAGACTTCCTCCAGGGGCGTTAGGATCCTGTGATTGTCATTCTCAGAGGCAGAGGTGGGTGTCTTTGCTGGCTCAGCCTTTAGTCTAGATGGCAGATCTAGGACTCAGAGAGAGCCAACTGAAGGTGGGGAAAGGTTGGGTAGAGGCTGGTGGGAACACTCACTAGGCTCTGAGCAGGGTTGTTTCTTTGAGGATACTCATAGGAACATTCCTGGGATGGATAAGCCCTTTTCTCCTTCCTGAGAGAGAGGGACCCTTGGCCCAGAAATCCTTTCGTTCCCACATCTTGTGGTTGGATAACTAGAACTCACCTCACTGTCCAGTATTGAGGCAGTACAGCGAGAGATCCTGCGTCTTTGATTAGTTCAGGGGATCCTCAGTATGAGATTGTAGTTGAATGTCCTAACTAGGTGCCTGGTCAGTTCTATCTAAGACTGTCATGATGTAGGATATAGAATCTAAAGACTCAGAGCATGATGGGGCCTGTTCTTGGAGTATTGAGTATTATGGGTTAACTTTGATCTCCCATGTGCCCACCTGCTTCTCTTTCTTGGGTGGGTCTTTGCTAGAAAAAGCATGAAACTAGGGACTGGGTCCTATCCCTTGGCTTTGATGCTGAAAGCTAGCACACTATAATTTGAGCCACAGCTCCACTTCCAACTTTTTTTTGGTGTTTAATTGGAGATAAAGAGTTCTTATGGACTTTGCTGCCAAGGGTGGCATGCAAGTACAGTCCTCAGATCTCAGTCTCCTGAGGGAATAGGATGACAAGCATGGAAAAGTATGTTTTGCTGGATGCCAGTAGCTCATGGCTGTCATCCTAGGTAATCAGGAGTTGAGATCTGAGGACCATGGCCCAAAGCCAGCCTGGTCTGGAAGGACCCTGAGACTCTTGTCATCAAGGAACTGACAGAAAACTAGAAGTGGTGCTGTGGCTCGAGTAGTTTAGTGCTCGCTTTGAGCTAAAGAGATCAGGGACAGCACCCAGGCCCAGAGTTCAAGACCCACAACAGAAAAAAAGGAAGAAAGTAAGACTTCTTTGCCTGCAAAGGATGGGGGAGGTGGGAAGGGGGAGTGGCAGGCGGATGCTGTGATTGGGAGACCAGGTGCTGGCCTCACTGTACAGACATTTCTAAGAACTCCCCCAAGTTTGCCCCAGTTTGAAGCCACAGCATCAGGAGGACATGGCCTGTGGCAGGCAGGGATTGGGCGAATGGGTGCAGGGGTGGGATTGTTGTGTCTGTATTCTCTCCATTGAAGGATGGATTTGGATGCTGGGTGTCAGAGTCTGAAGTGAAGGTTTGCAAGAAGTTTGTGGCCTGACAAATTGGGTTTCCTCTGGGTATATGAAGGTGGCTGAAGCCGGGCGCCACCGGTGTTCACAATTGTCATCCTAGCTACTCATAAAGCTGTAAAGACCACGGTTCAAAGCCAGCTTGGGCAGGAAAGTCTGTGAGACTCGATGTCCAATGGACCACCAGAGAACAGAAAGTAGTGCTGTGGTTCAATTGGGGAGTGCTCATCTTCAGCTGAAGAGCTGAGGAATAGTACCCTGGCCTAGAGTTCAAACCCCATGACCAACAACAAAATAAGAGGTGACTAAGTTTTCTGTATAGCAGTATGTATGGTAAGAAATTCCATGCTGGATTATGAGACATTTCAGATAGGTGAAAGGCTCATTGTTTTGTCTACAGTGGGTCTGAGGTTGGGTGTCCACCTTCTTGGGAATGGGATGTGACCCTAATGGAGTGAGTTCATGGTTCTGTTCTCAGGGACTGCTGAAGCCTTGGGCTATACATGTGTGTGTGTGTGTGTGTGTGTGTGTGTGTGTGTGTGTGTGTCTGTCTGTCTGTCTGTCTGTCTGTGTATGTGTCTGTGTATGTTTGGAGGTAGAAAAACTGGGCCTTGAACTCAGGGCCTAGGTGCTGTTCCTGAGCTTTTGTGCTCAAAGCTAGTGC
>NW_012300168.1:0-3584 GCF_000151885.1 Dipodomys ordii | reverse complement strand
TGCTTCTGCTTCTTGTCCTCCTCCTGCTTCTCTTTCTGATTCTAATTCTGCTTCTCCTTCTGCTTCTGCTTCTCCTCCTTCTCCTTCTCCTACTTCTGTTTCTCCTTCAGCTTCTGCTTCTTCTGCTTCTCCTGCTATTCCTTCTGCATCTCCTTCTGCTTGTGCTTGTCCTTATGCTTCTTCTTCTGCCTCTGCTTCTCCTTCTCCTTCTTTTGCTTCTCCTTTTGCTTCTGCTTCTTCTGCTTTTCCTGCTTCTTCTTCTGCTTCTTCTGCTTCTCCTTCTGCATCTTCTTCTGCTTCTGCTTCTCCTTCTCCTTCTTCTGCTTCTCCTTCTGATTCTCCTTCTGCTTCTTCTTCTTCTGCTTTACCTGCTTCTCTTTCTGCTTCTCCTTCTGCTTCTCCTTCTGTTTCTCCTTCTCCTTCTTGTTCTTCTGCTTTTCCTTCTGCTTCTGCTACAACTGCTACTGCTTCTACTTCTTCTGTTTCTTCTGCTTCTCCTTCTGCTTTTGATTCTCTTTCTGCTTCTGCTTCTCCTTCTGCTTCTCATTCTGCTTCTCCAGATTCTGATTCCTCTGCTTCTCCTGCTTCTCCTTCTGCTTCAGGTTCTGCTTCTGCTTCTTCGGATTCTTATGCTTCTGCTTCTCCTGCTTCTGCTTCTTCTGCTTCCCCTCTTTCTCTTTCTGCTTCTCCTTCTGCTTCTGCTTCTTGTCCTTCTCCTGTTTCTTCTGCTTGTTCTTCTCCTGTTTCTGCATCTCCTGCTTCTCCTTCTGCTTTTCTTTCTGCTTCTCTTTCTGCTTCTCCTGCTGCTTTTCCTTCTCCTGCTCCTTCTTCTGTTTCTCTTTCTGCTTCTCCTTCTGTTTCTCCTTCTCCTTCTCGTTCTTCTGCTTTTCCTTCTCCTTCTGCTTCTCCTTCTGCTTCTACATCTTCTGCTACTGCCTCTGCTTCTTCTGTTTCTTCTGCTTCTCCTTATGCTTCTCCTTCTGCTTTTGCGTCTCTTTCTGCTTCTGCTTCTCCTTCTGCTTCTCCAGATTCTGCTTCTTCTGCTACTCCTGTATCTCCTTATGCTTCAGGTTCTGCTTCTGTTTCTTCGGCTTCTTCTGCTTCTGCTTCTCCTGCTGCTGCTTCTGCTGCTGCTCCTGCTTCTATTTCTGCTTTTCCTTCTGTATCTGCTTCTCCTTCTGCTTCTTCTCCTTCTTATGTTTCTTCTGCTTCTGCTTCTCCTGCTTCTGCTTCTCCTGCTTCTCGTTGTGCTTCTCTTTCTGCTTCTCTTTCTGCTTCTCTTTCTGCTTCTCTTTCTGCTTCTCTTTCTGCTTCTCCTTCTCCTTCTCCTTCTTCTGCTTCTTCTTTTGCTTCTGCTTCTCCTTCTGCTTCAATTTCTCCTTCTGCTTCTCATTCTGCTTCTGCGTCTTCTGTTTCTTCTGCTTCTCTTGCTTCTGCTTCTCCTGCTTCTCCTACTTCTCGTGCTGCTTCTCCTTCTGCATCTCTTTCTGCTTCTGCTTATCCTTTTGCTTCTCCTACTCCTAATCCTTCTCTTTCGCCTTCTCCTTCTTGTTCCTCTGCTTGTCCTGGTGCTTCTGCTTCTGCTTATTCTACTATTTCTGTTTCTTCTGTTTCTGCTTCAGATTGTGCTTCTTCTGTTTCTCCTTCTGCTTCAGATTATGCTTCTGCTTCTTCGGCTTCTCCTGTTTCTTCTGCTTCTGCTTCTCCTGCTTCTTCTGGTTCTCCTGCTTCTCTTTCTGCTTCTCCTTCTGCTTCTGCTTCTCCTTCTGCTTCTGCTTCTCCTTCTGCTTCTGCTCTTCTCCTTCTTCTGTTTCTTTTGCTTCTGTTTCTTCTCTTCTTCTTCTTCTTCTTCTTCTTCTTCTTCTTCTTCTTTTTCTTCTTCTTCTTCTTCTTCTGTTTCTTCTGATTCTACTTCTGCTTCTCCTTCTTCTCCTTCTCTTTCTGCTTTTTCTGATTTTCCTGCTTCTCCTTCTTGTTCTCCTTCTGTTTCTGCTTCTCTTTCTGCTTCTGCTTCTCCTTCTGCTGCTCCTTCTCCTTCTTCTGCTTCTCTCACTGCTTCTGCTTCTGCTGCTTTTGCTTATTCTTTTTCTTCTGCTTCAGCTTCTCCTGCTTCTGCTTCTTCTGCTTCTACTGCTTCTCCTTATACTTCTCCTTCTCCTTATGCTTCTCCTTATACTTCTCCTTATGCTTATTCTTCTTCTTCGTCTTTTTCTCTTTCTTCTGCTTCTGCTTTTCCTGCTTCTTCTGCTTCTACTGCTTCTCTTTCTGCTAATCATTCTGCTTCTGGTTCTCTTTCTGCTTCTCCTATTGCTTCTGCTCTTCTCCTTCTGTTTCTTCTGTTTCTGCTTCTCCTGCTTCTTCTTCTTCTGCTTCTCCTACTTCTCTTCTGCTTCTCCGTCTCATTCTCCTTCTCCTTCAATTTCTCCTTCTTGTGCTTCTCATTCTGCTTCTGCTTCTTCTTCTCCTGCTTCTGCTTCTTCTGTTTCTCCTTCTGCTTCTCCTTCTGCTTCTCTTTCTGCTTCTTATTCTGCTTCTGCTCCTCCTACTCCTAATCCTTCTCTTTCTCCTTCTTCTTCTGCTTCTCGTTCTGCTTCTGCTTCTTCTGCTTGTTCGGTTTCTTCTGCTTCTGCTTTTCCAGCTTCTGCTGCTTCTGTTGTCCTTCCGCTTCAGGTTCTCCTTCTGATTCTTCGGCTTCTTCTGTTTCTTCTGCTTCTGCTTCACCTGCTACTGCTTCTTCTGCTTCTTCTGCTTCTCTTTCTGCTTCTCCTTCTGCTTCTGCTTCTCCTTCTGCTCCTTCTCCTTCTTCTGTTTCTTCTTCTTCTGCTTCTCCCGATTCTGCTTCTTCTGCTTCTCCTGCTTGTCCTTCTCCTTCTGCTTCTCCTTCTCCTTCTTCTGCTTCTCTTTCTGCTTCTGCTTCTTCTGATTCTCCAACTTCTCCTTCTTCTTCTTCTTCTATTTCTGCTTCTCTTTCTGCTTCTGCATCTCCTTCTGCTTCACCTTCTGCTGCTCCTTCTCCTTCCTCTGTTTCTCCCTCTGCTTCTTCTTCTTATGCTTCTTCTTTTTCTTCTGGTTCTGCTTCTCCTGCTTCTGCTTCTTATGCTTCATACTGCTTCTTCTTCTGCTTCTTCTTCATCGTCTTCTTCTTCTTCTTCTTCATCTTCTTCTTCTTAAGACATCATATAAAAAGAAGTTCCTGTACAACTGTTTCAATGGAAAAAATGACAAATATTGATGATCACCACTGCTAGTGGGAATGTGGTGGAATTTGAACTTTCACTGACTTCTTTTGGAGATACCAAGTGGTAAAACCACTTTGGAAAATATCTTGAAAGCTTTTGAAAATGTGAGCATGTAATATGGTATGATTCAACCACTCTACTCCTCCATGGTTGACCAACAGAAAGGAAAGGAAATGTCTAAAGACTTACGCATGAATAGTATAGTGCTGTTATTTGTATGGTTCCAAAGTCCTACCTCATAACCAACCATGCTGTGACAGGAAAGCTGCGTATGGAGGATAAGGTTCATCTACCCATCTAAAATGAAACTACCCAACTTAACGGAGTAAACTAGCTGCCTGAAGA
>NW_012300167.1:0-3584 GCF_000151885.1 Dipodomys ordii | reverse complement strand
ACAGCGGGACACAGCAGGGGACACAGAGGGGTACACAGTGGGACACAGCCGGAAACACAGCGCGGACACAGCGTGACACACCGGGACACAGCGTCAATACAGCGGGGACAGAGAGGGTCACAGCAGGGACACAGCGGGACACAGCGGGACACAGCGGGGGACACAGCGGGGGACAGCGGAGACAGAGAGTGGCCACAGCGAGACAAAGCGGTGACACAGCTGGTCACAGCGGGGTACACAGCGGGACACAGCGGGCACACAGCGGGGACACAGCGGGACACAGCGGGACACAGCGGGGTACACAGCGGGACACAGCGGGCACACAGCGGGGACACAGCGGGACACAGCGGGGGACACAGGGAGTACACAGCGGGACACAGCGGGCGAGAGAGCGAGGACACATTGGGACACAGCGGGATTCAGTGGGGTACACAGCAGTACACAGCGGGACAAAGCGGGACACAGCGGGGACACAGCGGGGACACAGCAGAGACACAGTGGGACACAGCGGGGGACACAGGGATGACAGAGCAGGACCCAGCGGGACCCAGCGTGGATACAGCAGAAACCCAGTTGGACACAGCAGGACACAGCGGGGACACAGCAGTAGACACAGCGGACACAGTGCCGGACACAGCGGGACACAGCGGGGGACACAGAGGGGTACACAGCGGGACACAGCCGGGAACACAGCGTGGACACAGCGGGACACACTGGGACACAGCGTCAATACAGCGGGGACAGAGAGGGTCACAGCAGGGACAAAGCGGGACACAGCGGGACACAGCGGGGGACACAGCGGGACACAGCGGGGACACAGCGGGACACAGCGGGACACAGCGGCGGACACAGCGGAACACAGCGTGGGACACAGCGAGGACACAGCAGGAAACAGCGGGACACAGCGGCGACACAGCAGGGACACAGCAGGGACACAGCGGGGACACAGTGGGGGCACAGCGGGACACAGCGGGAAACAGTGGGACACAGTGGGACACAGCGGGGACAAAGCGTGAGACACAGCGGGGTACAGAGCTGGAGACAGTGGGGGACACAGCCAGGACACAGGGGGACACAGCGTTGACACAGCAGGTTCTCAGCGGGGGACACAGCGGGAGACAAAGTGGGACACCACGGAACACAGCGAGACACAGCAGGAAACAGCAGTGACACTGCGGGGACACAGTGGGACACAGCGGAGAACACAGCGGGACACAGAGGGGGACAGATCGGGACACAGCGGGGGACACAGCAGGGGACACAGCGGGACACAGCGGGGAACACAGCGAGGACACAGCGGGACACAGCGGGACACAGCGTCGATACAGAGGTGACTCAGCGGAGGACACAGCGGGGGAAAGAGCTGGGGACAAAGTGGGACAACACGGGACACAGTGTGACACAGCGGGAGACAGCGGGCACACTGCGGGGACACAGCAGGACAAAGCGGGGGACATAGCGGGACACAGCGGCACACAGCGGGGGACACAGCCGGACACAGCGGGGGAAACAGTGGGGGACACAGTGGGACACGGTGGGACACAGCGGGGGACACATGTGGAACACAGTGGGACACAGCGGGGACACAGCGGGACTCAGCGGGGGACACAGCAGTATACAGCAGGACACAGCGGGGACACAGCAGGGACACAGCGGGGGACACAGCGGGACACAGCGGGACACAACGGGGAACACAGCGGGACACAGAGGGGGACACAGAGGGGTACACAGTGGGACACAGCTGGGAACACAGCGGGTCACAGCGGGACACAGCGGGAACACAGCTGGACACAGCGGGGTACACAGTGGGACAAAGGGGGCACACAGTGGGGACACACCGAGGGACACAGCGGGACACAGCGGGTCACAGCGGGGGACACAGCGGGGGACACAGCAGGGGACAGCAGAGGACAGAGAGGGGACACAGCGGCGACACAGAGGGGACGCAGCTGGGGACACAGCGTGGAACAAAGTGGGACACCACCGGACACAGTGTTACACAGGGGGACACAGCGGGGACACTGCGGGACACAGCAAGATAAAGCGGGGGACACAGCGGGACACAGCGGGACACAGCGGGGGACAGTCGGGGACACAGCGGAACACAGTGGGCTACACAGTGAGGACACAGCGGGACACAACAGGCGACACAGCGAGGACACAGCGGGGGACACAGCGGGGGACACAGCGGGACACAGTGGGGTACACAGCGAGGACACAGCGGGGGACACAGCGGGACACAGTGTCGATACAGCGGGCACACAGCGTTACACAGCTGTGGACGCAACGGGACACAGTGGGGGCACAGCGGGACACAGCGGGACACAGTGGGACACAGCGGGGAAATAGCGTGAGACACAGCGGGGGACAGAGCTGGAGACAGCGGGGGACACAGCGAGGGCACAGCAGGACACAGCGTTGACACAGCGGGGTCTCAGCGGGGGACACAGCGGGAGACAAAGAGGGACACCACGGAACACAGCGGGACACAGCAGGAAACAGCAGTGATACTGCGTGGACACAGTGGGACACAGCGGGGGACACAGCGGGACACAGAGGGGGACAGAGCGGGACACAGTGGGGGACAGAGCGTGGGACACAGCGAGACACAGCGGGGACAAAGCTGGTCACAGCAGGGTACACAGAGGGACACAGCGGGGACGCAGTGGGGAAACAGCGTGACACAGCAGGACACAGCGGGACACAGCGGGGGACACAGCAAGGACACAGCGGCACACAGCATGGGACACAGCAAGGACACAGTGGGACACAGCGGGGGACACAGCGGGACATAGCGGGGGACACAGCGGGGGACAGAGCGGGACACAGCGGGACACCGCGGGGGACACAGGGAGGACACAGCGGAACACAGCGGGGGACAGAGCGAGGACACATTGGGACACATTGGGACACAGCGGGGAACACAGCGAGGACACAGCGGGACACAGCGGGACACAGCGTCGATACAGAGGGGACTCAGCGGAGGACACAGCGGGGGACACAGCGGGGGACAAAGTGGGACACCACAGGACAAAGTGTGACACAGCGGGACACAGCGGGGACACTGCGGGGACACAGCAGGATAAAGCGGGGGACACAGCGGGACACAGCGGGACACAGCGGGGGACACAGCGGGGGACAGCGTAGACAGAGAAGGGCCACAGCGGGACAGAGCGGGACACAGTTGGGCACAGCAGGGTACACAGCGGGACACAGCGGGCACACCGGGGACACAGCGGGACACAGCGGGACACAGTGGGGACACTGTGGGACACAGCGGGACAAAGCGGGGGACACAGCGGGACACAGCGGGGCACACAGAGAGGACTCATTGGGACACTGCGGGGGACACAGTGAGGACACAGCGGGACACAGCCGGTGAAAAAGTGGGACACAGCTGGGACACAGCAGTGGACACAGCGGGACACAGCGGGGGACACAGCCGGACACAGCTGGGGATAACTGTGGGGGACACAGCGGGACACAGCTCAGTACACAGCTGGGGAAAATAAATGGACTCATCGGGGGACCCTGCGGGATCCAGCATGACTTCATTGTCGATACAGCGTGGACACTGCGGGGAC
>NW_012300166.1:0-2194 GCF_000151885.1 Dipodomys ordii | reverse complement strand
CATCCGAGGCCCGTCATAAGCACCTGCTTCTTCACCATCTCTGAATATCTTCAGGGTTGGATAGCCACTGACTCCATACTTATTACAGGTGTTCGTGTTGGCAGTGCAGTCAACCTACAGATTGAAGGCCCATAGAAACTACTGTTATCAAAATCCCTGTTGCAAGTTTTTTCTGTATTCCTCAAATAACTGCCTCAGAATTAAAGTTCAAAGCCAGTCCGGGTAGGAAAGTCTGTAAGATTCTTATCTCCAATAAACCACCAGAAAACCGGAAGTGGCGTTGTGGTTCAAGTGGTAGAACGCTTACCTTGAGCTGAAGAGCACAAGGACAACGCCCAAACCCAGAGTTCAAGCCCCATGACAAAAAAATTAAAAAAAAAAAAAAAGCGGAGTACAACCTTCAGCTGAAGAGCTGAGGGACAGAGCCCAGGCCCAGAGTTCAAGCCCCATTCAAAATCCATGGTTTCATACAAAATGCCAAAATGCTCAAAGTATTTAAATGATCACCACCACCAACAACAAAAAGAATAAACTGCTGCCAGGCACTGCCTATAATCCTAGTTCCTCATGAGCTAGGATCACTACTCAGGCTGAGCTATACTACCGGCAGCAAAGTCCCCGGGAGACTCTTGTCCCTCCCCTTCTGTCCCCTTTACACTCTCAAAGACAGGTAAATGAACAAACAAGGGGGAAAAAAGAAAGAAAAACAGCAAAAGTCCATTCAATTCTTAACAATGAGATGTGTGTGTGTGTGTGTGTGTGTGTGTGAGCATGTGCACACAAACTCATGATCTTGCTCAGTTTCTTCAGTCATGGCTGGCACACGACTACATGAGCCATACCTCCACTTCCAGCTTTTTGGTGGTTAATTGGTTAAAAGTTTCATGGACTTTCCTGGCAAGGCGGGCTTCAAACTGTGATCCTCAGATTTCAGCCTCCTAAGCAGCTAAGATTACTGGCATGAACCACCAGCACCTGGCAATTCATTAGTTCGCCCTCCCCCCTCCCCGTCGTCATGGCTACGACAGAGGAAAAGCAAATGATGATAATAATGAATCATAACAACCTATATGTATGTGTATGTCAGAACTCTCACTCCCCACTGCCGGGTAGGTGAGGACTGACTGACTGAGTGAGTGACTGACCCGACCGGTGTTTTGCCCCTCCCGCCGCCCCATCCACCTTGTCGACGGCGAACGCGCGCCATCTAGTGGTGGTTTTGTGAATTGCAGTTTTCTCTCATGAAATGCATGGGGGAAAAAAAAGAACAAACAAACCACGCACTGACTGACTGAGAAAACCGGCCCAGGCTGGCTGGCCCCGAGAGAGACTGCCTTCTTTTCAGAGAAGGGGTTGGGTGGTGATGATGATGTGCCTCGTTGGAGTATGGGGCCCATGCATAGGCAGGCAGGCAGGCAGGCAGGCTCAGAGTGGGACCGTTGTGTGTTGGAGCGCCAGTACAGTAGCTCAAGCCCCAGGATTGACTGGCAAGTCGAGAGGAAAAGCAGGGAGGGAGTGCGGGCGGGCGGGCGGACGGGAGAGAGAATTCAAACGAGAGAGAGAGAGAGAGACAGACAGACAGACAGACAGACAGACAGACAGAGACAAAGAGAGACACACAGAGAGAAATAGAGAAACAGAAACAGAGAGACAAGAGACAGAGACGTGGTGAATTGGTCCGGCTGGACTACATACATGCTCTGTCGCGTCCGAACTTTGAGTTTCCTCAAAGATGCACGCACGCACACACACAGATACACTGAGATGCCCTCTGCCCCCTCTTCTCTCCTCTCCAATTCCCCCGCCCCCTTCCCCCTCCCCCCCCCCGTCAGGCACCAGAAATGAGATCCCTCCCCTTCGCCTATTGCGTCAATTACAAACAAAAGGCAGCGTGAGATTCAAGCAAATTTGTTTTATTTTGTTCCGAGGGTAGGGTTGTGGATTTTGGTGCGGGGCGAGGGGGTCGGAGGTCGTGGTCGTGGTCAAGTAATTGCCTGCGGGGGGGTGGGTGAGGATGGACGGTTACGCCACCTGCATGGATGGCTCGCGTTCCCCTCTGGCTGTCTGGTTGCCGCTGAGTGCTTCAGATATCACCATCCGGTCAGGAAGCAGGGGCTGGAAGATAAAGAGATATTAAAGAGATAATTATGAGCAGGACTCCAGGGAAGCCCCGAAGGCGGGGGGGGGGCAGGGG
>NW_012300165.1:0-3584 GCF_000151885.1 Dipodomys ordii | reverse complement strand
CAGATCTGGAGAAGCAGAAGGAGAAGCAGAAGAAAAAGAATAAGCAAATGAAGCAGAAGCAGAAGCAGTGAGAGAAGCAGAAGAAGGAGAAGGAGAAGGAGCAGCAGAAGGAGAAGCAGAAGCAGAAAGAGAAGCAGAAACAGAAGGAGAACAAGAAGAAGCAGGAGAATCAGAAGAAGCAGAAAGAGAAGGAGAAGAAGGAGAAGCAGGAGTAGAATCAGAATAAACAGAAGAAGAAGAAGAAGAAGAAGAAGAAGAAGAAGAAGAAGAAGAAGAAGAAGAAGAAGAAGAAGAAACAGAAGCAAAAGAAACAGAAGAAGGAGAAGAGCAGAAGCAGAAGGAGAAGCAGAAGCAGAAGGAGAAGCAGAAAGAGAAGCAGGAGAACCAGAAGAAGCAGGAGAAGCAGAAGCAGAAGAAACAGAAGAAGCCAAAGAAACAGAAGCAGAATCTGAAGCAGAAGGAGAAACGGAAGAAGCACAATCTGAAGCAGAAGCAGAAGAAAAAGAAATAGTAGAATAAGCAGAAGCAGAAGCACCAGGACAAGCAGAAGAACAAGAAGGAGAAGGCGAAAGAGAAGGATTAGGATTAGGAGAAGCAAAAGGATAAGCAGTAGTAGAAAGGGACGCAGAAGGAGAAGCAGCACGAGAAGTAGGAGAAGCAGGAGAAGCAGATGCTAGAGAAGCAGATGAAACAGAAGACGCAGAAGCAGAATGAGAAGCAGAAGGAGAAATTGAAGCAGAATGGAGAAGGAGAAGCAGAAGAAGGAGAAGGAGAATGAGAAGCAGAAAGAGAAGCAAAAAGAGAAGCAGAAAGAGAAGCACAACGAGAAGCAGGAGAAGCAGAAGCAGAAGAAACATAAATAGGAGAAGAAGCAGAAGCAGAAGGAGAAGCAGAAACAGAAGGAAAAGCAGAAATAGAAGCAGGAGCAGCAGAAGAAGCAGCAGCAGGAGAAGCAGAAGCAGAAGAAGCCGAAGAAACAGCAGCAGAACCTGAAGCATAAGGAGATACAGGAGAAGCAGAAGAAGCAGAATCTGGAGAAGCAGAAGGAGAAGCAGAAGCAGAAAGAGAAGCAAAAGAAGAAGGAGAAGCATAAGGAGAAGCAGAAGAAACAGAAGAAGCAGAGGCAGTAGCAGAAGATGTAGAAGCAGAAGAAGAAGCAGAAGGAAAACAGAAGAACGAGAAGGAGAAGGAGAAGGAGAAGCAGAAGGAGAAGCAGAAAGAGAAGCAGAAGAAGGAGCAGGAGAAGGAAAAGCAGCAGGAGAAGCAGAAAGAGAAGCAGAAGGAGAAGCAGGAGATGCAGAAACAGGAGAAGCAGAAGCAGAAGAAACAGGAGAAGGACAAGAAGCAGAAGCAGAAGGAGAAGCAGAAACCGAAGGAGAAGCAGAAAGAGAAGGAGGGAAAGCAGAAGAAGCAGAAGCAGGAGAAGCAGAAGCATAAGAATGCGAAGAAGACGAAGCAGAACCTGAAGCAGAAGGAGAAGCAGGAGAAGCAGAAGAAGCAGAATCTGGAGAAGCAGAATGAGACGCAGAAGGAGAAGCAGAAGGAGAAAGAGAATCAAAAGCAGAAGGAGAAGCAGAAGAAACAGAAGAAGTAGAAGCAGTAGCAGGTGTAGCAGAAGCAGAAGGAAAAGCAGAAAAACAGGAAGGAGAAGGAGAAACAGAAGGAGAAGTAGAAGGAGAAGCAGAAAGAGAAGCAGGTAAAGCAGAAGAAGAGGAAGCAGAAGGAGAATCAGAAGGAGAAGCAGAAGAAGGAGAAGGAGAAACAGAAGCAGAAGAAGATGTAGAAGGAGAAGCAGGAGAAGCAGAAGAAGCAGAAGCAGAAGGAGAAGCAGGAGAAGCAGAAGAAGCAGAATCTGGAGAAGCAGAAGGAGAAGCAGAAGCAGAAAGAGAAGCAAAAGCAGAAGGAGAAGCAGAAGAAACAGAAGAAGCAGAGGCAGTAGCAGAAGAAGCAGAAGATTCAGAAGCAGAAGGAGAAGCAGAAGGAAATGCAGAATAACTAGAAGGAGAAGGAGAAACAGGAGTAGAAGCAGAAAGAGAAGCAGAAGAAGGAGCAGTAGAAGGAAAAGCAGCAGGAGAAACAGAAAGAGCAGCAGAAGGAGAAGCAGGAAATGCAGAAACAGAAGAAGAACAAGCAGAAGAAACAGGAGAAGGACAAGAAGCAGAAGCAGAAGGAGAAGCAGAAAGAGAAGGAGGGGAAGCAGAAGAAGCAGAAGCAGGAGAAGCAGAAGCATAAGAATCCGAAGAAGCAGAAGCAGAACCTGAAGCAGAAGGAGAACCAGGAGAAGCAGAAGAATCAGTATCTGGAGAAGCAGAATGAGAAGCAGAAGGAGAAGCAGAAGCAGAAAGAGAATCAAAAGCAGAAGGAGAAGCAGAAGAAACAGAAGTAGAAGCAGTAGCAGTTGTAGCAGAAGCAGAAGGAGAAGCCGAAGGAAAAGCAGAAGAACAAGAAGGAGAAGGAGAAACAGAAGGAGAAGCAGAAGCAGAAAGAGAAGCAGGTAAAGCAGAAGAAGAAGAAGCAGAAGGAGAAGCAGAAGGAGAAGCAGAAGAAGGAGAAGGAGAAGCAGAAGCAGAAGAAGATGCAGAAGGAGAAGCAGGAGAAGGAGAAGAAGCAGAAGCAGAAGGAGAAGCAGGAAAAGCAGAAGAAGCAGAAGCAAAAGGAGAAGCAAAAGAAGGAGAACCAGAAGCAGAAGAAGAAGCATAAGGACAAGCAAAAGCAGAAGGAGATGCAGAAGGAGAAGTAGGAGAAGCAGAAGAAGCAGAAGCTGAAGGAGAAGCAGAAGTAGGAGAAGGAGGATAAGCAGAAGCAGAAGGAGAAGCAGAAGAGGAATGAGAAGCAGAAAAAGAAGCAGGAGAAGCACAATAAGCAGAAGCAGGAGAAGCCGAAAGAGTAGAAGCAGAAGAAGCAGAAACAGAAGCAGAAGTAGAAACAGAAGCAGAAGGAGAAGCAGCAGAAGAAGTAGAACCAGAAATTAAGGCAGGAGAAACAGAAGACAGAAGCAGAAGGATAAGCAAAAAGAGAAGCAGAAGGTGAAGTAGAAGAAGCAGCAGATGGAGAAGCAGCAGAAGAAGCAGAAAAACAAGCAGGAGAAGCAGAAGCAGAAAGAGAAGTAGAAGCAGAAGAAGCAGAAGAAGCAGAAGCAGAAGAAGAAGCAGTAGAAGCATAAGAAGCAGAAGCAGGAGAAGCAGAAGCAGAAGAACAAGAAGAAGCATAAGAAGCAGAAGCAGAAGCAGAGGGAGAAACAGAAGAAGGAGAAGGAGCAGCAGAAGGTGAAGCAGAAGGAGATGGAGAAGCAGAAAGAGAAGCAGAAACAGAAGGAGAAGAAGAAGGATTAGTTGGAGAATCAGAAGAAGCAGAAGCAGAAAGGGAAGCAGAAGAAGGAGAAGGAGAAGCAGAAGCAGAGGAAAGGAAGGAGAAGCAGAAGAAGCAGAAGCGGGAGAAGCAGAAGCAGAAGCAGAAGCAGAAGCAGAAGCAGAAGAAGAAGAAGAAGAAGAAGAAGAAGAAGAAGAAGAAGAAGAAGAAGAAGAAGAAGAAGAAGAAGAAGAAGAAGAAGAAGAAGAAGAAGAAGAAGAAGCATAAGGAGAGGC
>NW_012300164.1:0-3585 GCF_000151885.1 Dipodomys ordii | reverse complement strand
ACTCCTTCTCTTTCTTCTTCTCATTCTGCTTCTGCTTCTCCTTCTGCTTCTACTATTGCTTCTGCGGCTCTTCCTTCTCCTTCTCCTACTTCTACTTCTCCTTCTGTTTCTGCTTCTTCTCCGTCTCCTGCTTCTCCTTATGCATCTTCTTCTGCTTCTGCTTCTCCTTCTGCTGCTTCTTCTGCTTCTGTTTCTCCTTCTGCTTCTCCTTCTGCTTCTTCTGCTTCTCCTTCTGATTCTCCTTCTCCTTCTGCTTCTGTTTCTCCTTCTTGTTCTCCTGCTTTTCCTTCTGCTTCTCCTTCTGCTGCAACTGCTACTGCTTCTGCTTCTTCTGTTTCTTCTGCTTCTCCTTCTGCTTTTGATTCTCTTTCTGCTTCTGCTTCTCCTTCAGCTTGTCATTCCGCTTCTCCAGATTCTGCTTCTTCTGCTTCTCCTTCTGCTTCAGGTTCTGCTTCTGCTTCTTCGGATTCTTATGCTTCTGCTTCTCCTGCTTCCCCTCCTTCTCTTTCTGCTTCTCCTTCTGTTTCTCCTTCTCCTTCTGCTTCTGCTCCTGCTTCTTCTCCTTCTCCTGTTTCTGCTGCTTCTGCTTCTCCTGCTTCTGCTTTTTATGCTTTTCCTGCTTCTCTTTCTGCTTCTCCTTCTGCTTCTGCTTCTTCTTCTGTTTCCTCTTCTTCTGCTTCTTCTGTTTCCTCTTCTTCTGCTTGCTTCTTCTGCTTCTCCTGCTTCTCATTCTGCTTCTCTTCGTCGGCTTCTCTTTCTACTTCTGCGTCTGCTTCTTCTGCTTCTGCTTCTTCTCTTTAGTTCTTCTCCTTCTGCTTCTGCTTCTTCTGCTTCTCCTGCTTCTCCTTCTGCATCTCCTTCTGCTTGTGCTTTTCCATCTGCTTCTTCTTCTGCTTCTCCTTCTCCTTCTTCTACTTCTCCGTCTGCTTCTGCTTCTTCTGCTTTTCCTGATTCTCTTTCTGCTTCTCCTTCTGCTTCTTCTTCTGTTTCTCCTTCTCCTTCTCGTTCTTCTGCTATTTCTTGTGCTTCTTTTTCTGCTTCTACATCTTCAGCTTCTTCTGCTACTGCTTCTCTTTCTTCTGTTTCTTCTGCTTCTCCTTCTGCTTCTCCTTCTGCTTTTGCTTCTCTTTCTGCTTCTGCTTCTCCTTCTGCTTCAGGTTATGCTTCTGCTTCTTCGGCTTCTCCTGCTTCTCCTTCTGCTTCAGGTTCTGCTTCTGCTTCTTCGGATTCTTATGCTTCTGCTTCTCCTGCTTCTGCTTCTTCTGCTTCCCCTTCTTCTCTTTCTGCTTCTCCTTCTGTTTCTGCTTCTCCTTCATGCTTCTGCTTCTTGTCCTTCTCCTGTTTCTTCTGCTTCTGCTTCTCCTGCTTCTGCTTTTTCTGCTTTTCCTGCTTCTCTTTCTGCTTCTCCTTCTGCTTCTGCTTCTCCTTCGGCTTCTGCTCCTTCTCCTCCTTCTGTTTCTTCTTCTGCTTCTCCCGCTTCTGCTTCTTCTGCTTCTCCTGCTTCTCGTTCTGCTTCTCTTCGTCGGCTTCTGTTTCTACTTCTGCTTCTGCTTCTTCTCTTTAGTTCTTCTCCTTCTGCTTCTGCTTCTTCTGCTTCTCCTGCTTCTCCTTCTGCATCTCCTTCTGCTTGTGCTTTTCCTTGTGCTTCTTCTTCTGTTTCTGCTTCTCCTTCTCCTTCTTCTACTTCTCCGTCTGCTTCTGCTTCTTCTGCTTTTCCTGATTCTCTTTCTGCTTCTCCTTCGGCTTCTCCTTCTGTTTCTCCTTCTCCTTCTCGTTCTTCTGCTATTTCTTGTGCTTCTTTTTCTGCTTCTACATCTTCAGCTTCTTCTGCTACTGCTTCTGTTTCTTCTGTTTCTTCTGCTTCTCCTTCTGCTTCTCCTTCAGCTTTTGCTTCTCTTTCTGCTTTTGCTTCTCCTTCTGCTTCTGCAGATTCTGCTTCTTCTGCTTCTCCTGCTTCTCCTTATGCTTCAGGTTCTGCTTCTGCTTTTTCGGATTCTTATGCTTCTGCTTCTCGTGCTTATGCTTCTTCTTCTTCCCCTCCTTCTCTTTCTGCTTCTTCTTCTGTTTCTGCTTCTCCTTCTGCTTCTTCTCTTTCTTCTGTTTCTTCTGCTTCTGCTTCTCCTGCTTCTGATTCTCCTGTTTCTCGTCCTGCTTCTCTTTCTGCTTCTCTTTCTGCTTCTCCTTCTTCTGCTTCTCCTTCTGCTTCTCCTTCTGCTTCTGCTTCAATTTCTCCTTGTGCTTCTCATTCTGCTTCTGCGTCTTCTGTTTCTTCTGCTTCTCCTGCTTCTGCTTCTCCTGCTTCTCCTACTTCTCGTGCTGCTTCTCCTTCTGCGTCTCTTTCTGCTTCTGCTTATCCTTTTGCTTCTCCTACTCCTAATCCTATCTCTCGCCTTCTCCGTCTTCTTCTTCTGCTTTTCCTGCTGCTTCTGCTTCTGCTTATTCTACTATTTCTGTTTCTTCTGCTTCTGCTTCAGATTGTGCTTCTTCTGTTTCTCCTTCAGATTCTGGTTCTGCTTCTTTGGCTTCTCCTGTTTCTTCTGCTTCGGCTTCTTCTGCTTCTTCTGCTTCTCCTGTTTCTCTTTCTCCTTCTGCTTTTGCTTCTCCTTCTGTTCTGCTTCTGCTCTTCTCCGTCTTCTGTTTCTTTTGCTTCTGTTTCTTCTGCTTCTTCTTCTGTTTCTTCTGATTCTACTTCTGCTTCTCCTTCTTCTCTTCTTTCTGCTTCTACTTCAGCTTCTTCTGATTCTCCTGCTTCTCCTTCTTGTTCTCCTTCTGTTTCTGCTTCTCTTTCTGCTTCTGCTTCTCCTTCTGCTGCTCCTTCTCCTTCTCCTTCTTCTGCTTCTCCCACTTCTTCTGCTTCTGCTTCTTTTGCTTATTCTTTTTCTTCTGCTTCTGCTACTCCTGCTTCCGCTTCTTCTGCTTCTACTGCTTCTCCTTATGCTTCTTCTTCTTTTCTTCTTCTTCTTCTTCTTCTTCTTCTTCTTCTTCTTCTTCTTCTTCTTCTTCTTCTTCTTCTTCTTCTTCTTCTTCTTCTTCTTCTTCTTCTTCTTCTTCTTCTTCTTCTTCTTCTTCTGATTCTCCCGCTTCTGCTTCTTCTGCTTCTCCTTCCTTTCCTCTGCTTCTGCTTCTCCTTCTCCTTCTTCTGCTTCTCTTTCTGCTTCTGCTTCTTCTGATTCTCCAACTAATCCTTCTACTTCTCCTTCTGTTTCTGCTACTCTTTCTGCTTCTCCCTCTCCTTCTGCTTCACCTTCTGCTGCTCCTTCTCCTTCTTCTGTTTCTCCCTCTGCTTCTGCTTCTGCTTCTTATGCTTCTTCTTCTTCTTCTGCTTCTGCTTCTCCTGCTTCTGCTTCTTATGCTTCTACTGCTTCTTCTTCTGCTTCTTCTTCTGCTTCAAATTCTTCAGCTTCTACTTCTCTTTCTATTTCTGCTTCTCCTGCTTGTTTTTCTGCTTCTTCTGCTGCATCTCCTTCTGCTGCTACTTCTACTTCTCCTTCTTCTTCACTTTTTGCTTCTCCTTCTACTTCTGCTTCTTCTGTTTCTCCTGCCTGAATTTCTGGTTCTACTTGTTCTGCTGCTTCTCCTTCTGCT
>NW_012300163.1:0-3585 GCF_000151885.1 Dipodomys ordii | reverse complement strand
ACAGCGGGACCAAGCGGGACACAGCATCGATACAGCGGGGACACAGCTGGGACAGAGCAGGGACACAGCGGGATTCTGCGGGGACAAAGCAGTACACAGGGGAACACAGCGGGGACACAGTAGGGACACAGCGGGGGACACAGCGGGACACAGCGGGACACAGCGGGGGACCCAGCGGGACACAGAGGGGGACACAGAGGGGTACACAGCGGGACACAGCGGGGGACTCAGCGTGGACACAGCGGGACACAGCGAGATACACAGCGAGGACACAGCAGGACACAGCGGGGGAAACAGCAGGAGACAACGGGGAAACAGCAGTGGACACAGCGGGGGACCCAGCGGGATCCAGCGGGACACAGCGTCGATACAGTGGGGACACAGCGGGACACAGCGGGGTACACAGCTGGGGACACAATGGGACACATCAAGGGACACAGCGAGGACACAGCGGAACAAAGCGTGGGACACAGCGAGGACCCAGCGGGACCCAGCGGGACACAGCGTCGATACAGCGGGGACACAGCGGGACACAGCGGGGTACACAGCTGGGGACACAACGGGACACAGTAGGGGACACAGCTTGGACACATCGGAACACAGCGTGGGACACAGCGAGGACACAGCGGGACACAGCGGGGACACAGCGAGACAAAGCAGGGGCCACAGCGGGCCACAGCGGGGGACACATCAGGACACAGAGGGGGACACATAGGGGTACACAGCGGGACACAGCGGGACACAGCGGGACACAGCGTTGATACAGAGGGAACACAGGGAGACAGAGCAGGGACACAGCGGGACTCCGCGGGGAACAGCAGTACACAGCGGGACACAGCGGGGACACAGCAGGGACACAGCGGGGTACACAGCGGGACACAGCGGGGAACACAGCGAGGACACAGCGGGACCCAGCGGGACACAGGGTCGATACAGCGGGAACACAGCGGGACACAGCGGAGTACACAGCTGGGGACACAACGGGACACATCGGGGGACACAGCGAGGACCCAGCGGAACACAGCGTGGGACACAGTGAGGACACAGCGGGACAGAGCGGGGACACACCGGGACACTGAGGGTCACAGCAGGGACACAGCGGGACACAGCGGGACACATCAGGACAGAGCGTTGGACACAGCGGGACACAGCGGGGGACAGAGCGAGGACACAGCGGGACACAGCGGGGGACACAGCAAGGACACAGCAGGACACAGTAGGGGAAAAGGCGGGACACAGCGGGGAAACAGCAGTGGACACAGCGGGGGACACAGCGGGACACAGTGGGACACAGCGGGGGACAGAGGGGGGACACAGCGGGACACAGCGGGGGACACAGCGGGGACAGAGGAGGGACACAGCGAGACACAGCGGGGGACACAGTGGGGGACACAGCGGGACACAGAGGGGGACACAGAGGGGTACACAGCGGGACACAGCGGGGAACACAGCGAGGACACAACGGGACCAAGCGGGACACAGCATCGATACAGCGGGGACACAGCGGGACAGAGCAGGGACACAGCGGGACTCTGCGGGGACAAAGCAGTACACAGGGGGACACAGCGGGGACACAGCAGGGACACAGCGGGGGACACAGCAGGACACAGCGGGACACAGCGGGGGACCCAGCGGGACACAGAGGGGGACACAGAGGGGTACACAGCGGGACACAGCGGGGGACACAGCGTGGACACAACGGGACACAGCGGGGGACACAATGAGGACACAGCGGGGGAAACAGCAGGAGACAACGGGGAAACAGCAGTGGACCCAGCGGGGGACCCAGCGGGATCCAGCGGGACACAGCGTCGATACAGTGGGGACACAGCGGGACACAGCGGGGTACACAGCTGGGGACACAATGTGACACATCAAGGGACACAGCGAGGACACAGCGGAACAAAGCGTGGGACACGGCGAGCACACAGCGGGACCCAGCGGGACACAGCGTCGATACAGCGGGGACACAGCGGGACACAGCGGGGTACACAGCTGGGGACACAACGAGACACAGTAGGGGACACAGCGAGGACACATCAGAACACAGCGTGGGACGCAGCGAGGACACAGCGGGACACAGCGGGGACACAGCGAGACAAAGCAGGGGCCACAGCGGGCCACAGCGGGGGACACATCGGGACACAGAGGGGGACACAGCGAGAACACAGCGGGACCCAGCGGGACCCAGCGGGACACAGCGTCGATACAGCGGGGACACAGCGGGACAGAGCAGGGACACAGCGAGACTCCGCGGGGACACAGCAGTACACAGCGGGACACAGCGGGGACACAGCAGGGACACAGCGGGGTACACAGCGGGACACAGAGGGGGACACAGAGGGGTACACAGCGTGACACAGCGGGGAACACAGCGAGGACACAGTGGGACCCAGCGGGACACAGGGTCGATACAGCGGGAACACAGCGGGACACAGCGGAGTACACAGCTGGGGACACAATGGGACACATCGGGGGACACAGTGAGGACCTAGCGGAACACAGCGTGGGACACAGTGAGGACACAGCGGGACAGAGCGGGGACACACCGGGACACTGAGGGTCACAGCAGGGACACAGCGGGACACAGCGGGACACATCAGGACAGAGCGTTGGACACAGCGGGACACAGCGGGAGACACAGCGAGGACACAGCGGGACACAGCGGGAGACACAGCGAGGACACAGCGGACACAGCAGGGGAAAAGGCGGGACACAGCGGGGAAACAGCAGTGGACACAGCGGGGGACACAGCGGGACACAGTGGGACACAGCGGGGGACAGAGGGGGTACACAGCGGGACACAGCGGGGAACACAGTGAGGACACAGCGGGACCAAGCGGGACACAGCGTCGATACAACGGGGACACAGCGGGACAGAGCAGGGACACAGCGGGACTCCGCAGGGACACAGCATTACACAGCGGGACACAGCGGGGAACACAGCGAGGACACAGCATGACCCAGCGGGACACAGCGTCGATCCAGCAGGGACACAGCGTTACACAGCGTGGTACACAGCTGGGGAAACAACGGGACACAGTGCGGGACACAGCGGGACACAGCGGGACACAGTGGGACACAGCGGGGCAAAGCGTGAGACACAGCGGGGAACAGAGTGGGAGACAGCGGGGGACACAGCGAGGACACAGCAGGAAACAGCGGGGACACAGCCGGGACTCAGTGGGGGACACAGCGGAGGACAAAGCGGGACACCACGGAACACAGCGGGACACAGCAGGAAACAGCGGTGACCCTGCGGGGACACAGCCGGACACAGCGGGGACACAGCGGGACAGAGCGGGGGACACAGCGGAACACAGTGGGGGACAGAGCGTGGGACACAGCGAGACACAGCGGGGACAAAGCTGGACACAGAGGGGTACAGAGTGGGACACAGCAGGGACACAGCGGGGACACAGCGGGACACAGCGGGTCACAGCAGGGACACAGTGGGACACAGCGGGATACAGCGGGGGACATAGCGGGACACAGCGGGGGACAAAGCGAGGACACAGCGGGACACAGCGGGGGACACAGAGAGGACACAGCGGGACACAGGGGGGAAACAGCGGGACACCACGG
>NW_012300162.1:0-3585 GCF_000151885.1 Dipodomys ordii | reverse complement strand
GGGACAAAGCGGGAGACACAGCGGGGAACAGAGCAGGACACAGCGGGGGACACAGCGAGGACACAGCGGGACACAGCGGGGACACAGCGGGGACTCAGCGGGGACACAGTGGGGGACAAACGGGACACCACGGAACACAGCGGGACACAGCAGACACAGCGGGGACAATGCGGGCATACAGCGGGCAACAGCGGGGGCACAGCAGGACACAGCAGGGGACAGAGCGGGGGACACACCAGGACACAACGGGGACAAAGTGGGACTCAGCGGGGGACACAGCAGGGGACAAAGCGGAACACCACGGGACACAGCGTGACACAGCGGGACACAGCGGGGGACACAGCAGGACACAGAAGGGGACACAGTGGGGGAAACAGCTGGACACAGCGGGGAACACAGCGAGGACACAGTGGGACCCAGCGGGACACAGCGTCGATACAGCGGAGACACAGCGTTACACAGCATGGTACAAAGCTGTGGACACAACGGGACACAGTGGGGGCACAGCGGGACACAGCGGGATGCAGTGGGACACAGCGGGGAGAAAGCGTGAGACACAGCAGGGGACAGAGCTGGAGACAGGGGGGACACAGCGGGGACACAGCGGGGACACAGCGGGACACAGCGAGGACACAGCGGGACAGAGCGGGACACTGCAGGGCACAGCGGGGGACACAGAGGGACACAGAGGAGGACACAGCGAGGACACAGCGGAATACAGAGTGGGACACAGTGAGGATACAGCCGGACACAGCGGGACACAGCCGGGACCCAGCAGTGGACACAGCGGGACACAGCGGGGGACACAGCGGAACACAGCGGGGGACACATGGAGGACTCAGCGGGACAAAGCGGGGACACAGCGGCGACTCACCGGGGGACACAGCGGGGGACAAAGCGGGACACCACAGAACACAGTGGGAAACAGCGGGACACAGCGGGGAAACTGCGGGGGACACAGGGGGACAAAGCGTGGGAAACATAGGGACACAGCGGGGGGAGACAGCGGGACACAGTGGGACACAGCGGGGGACACAGGGGGGGACACAGCGGGACCAAGCGGGACACAGCGTCGATACAGTTGGGACACAGCGGGACACAGCGGGGGACACAGTGAGGACACAGCAGAACACAGCGTGGGAAACAGCGAGAACACATTGGGACACAGCGGGGACACAGCGGGACCCAGCGCGGGACACAGCGAGGACACATTGGGACACAGCGGGGATACAGCGGGACTCAGTGGGGGACACAACAGTACACAGTGGGACACAGCGGGACACAGCGGGGGACACAGAGGGGTAAACAGCAGGACACAGCGGGGAACACAGCGAGGACACAGCGGGACCAAGCGGGATACAACGTCGATACAGCGGGGACACAGCGGGACACAGCGGGGTACACAGCTGGGGACACAACGGGACACAGCGGGGGACACAGCGAGCACACAGCAGAACACAGCATGGGAAACAGCGAGGACACAGCGGGACACAGCGAGACACAGGGGGACACAGTGGGGACACAGTGTGGGACAGAGCGAGGACACATTGGGACACAGCGGGGACACAGCGGGACTCAGCGGGGACACAGCAGTACACAGCGGGACACAGCGGGGCACAGAGGGGAAAGAGCATGGACACAGCGGGGGACACAGCGAGACACAGCTGGGGACACAGAGGGGTACACAGAGGGACACAGCGGGGAAAAAAGCGAGGCCACAGCGGAACACAGCGTGGGACACAGCGAGGACACAGCGGGACACAGCTGGACACAGTGGGGACAAAGCAGCAGACACAACGGGACACAATGGCGGACACAGCGGGACACAGCAGGGGACACAGGGAGGACACAGCGGGACCCAGCGGGACCCAGCCTCGATACAGAGGGGACACAGCGGGACACAGCGAGGTACACAGCTGGGGACACAACAGGACACAGCGGGGGACACAGCGAGGACACAGCGGGACACAGCGGGACACTGCGGGATCATAGCGGGACACAGCGGGGTACAGAGCGGGACACAGCGGAACACAGCTGGGGACATAGCGGGGACACAGCGGGACACAGCGGGGGACACAGCGAGGATGCAGCGGGACACAGCGGAACAGAGCGGGGGACAAAGCGGGAGACAGCGGGGGACACAGCGAGGACACAGCAGCACACAGCGGCCACAAAGAGGGGACTCAGCGGTGGACACAGCGGGGGACAAAGAGGGACACCACGGGACACAGTGTGACAAAGTGGGACACAGCGGGACACTGCCGGGACACAGCAGGACAAAGCGGGGGACATAGCGGGACACAGCGGGCACACAGCGGGGACACAGCAGGACACAGCGAGACATAGCGGGGACAGAGCGGGACACAGTCGGACACAGCGGGACACAGCGGGGGACACAGCGGGAGACAAACAGGGACACCACGGAACACAGCGGGACACAGCAGGCAACAGCAGTGACACTGCAGGGACACAGTGGGACACAGCGGGGGACACAGCGGGACACAGAGGGGGACAGAGCGGGACACAGTGGGGGACACAGCCGGACACAGCAGGGGAAACAGTGGGGGACACAGCGGGACACAGCGGGACACAGCGGGACACAGTGGGACACAGCGTGACACAGCGAGGACACAGCGGGACAGAGCGGGACACTGCTGGGCACAGCGGGGGACACAGCGGGACACAGCGGGGGACATAGCGAGGACACAGCGGAACACAGAGTGGGACACAGTGAGGACACAGCGGGACACAGCAGGACACAGCGGGACACAGCCGGGTCCCAGCAGTGGACACAGCGGGACACAGCGGGGGACACAGCGGGACACAGAGGGGGACACATGGAGGACTCAGCGGGACAAAGCGGGGACACAGCGGCGACTCACCGGGGGACACAGCAGGGGACAAAGCGGGACACCACAGTACACAGTGGGAAACAGCGGGACACAGCGGGGAAACTGCGGGGACACAGGGGGACAAAGCGTGGGACACATAGGGACACAGCGGGGGACACAGTGGGGGACACAGCGGGACACAGCGGGGACACAGCGGGGAAACAGCGTGACACAAAAGGACACAGCGAGACACAGCGGGGGACACAGCGAGGACACAGCTGCACACAGTGGGGGACACAGCAAGGACAGAGCGGGACACAGCGGGACACAGCGGGGGACAGCGGGGGACACAGCGGGGGACAGCGAGACACAGAGTGGACACAGCGGGACACAGCGGTGACACAGCGGGACACAGCGGGCACACAGCGGGGACACAGCGGGACACAGCGGGACACAGCGGGGACACAGTGGGACACAGCGGGACAAAGTGGAGACACAGCGGGACACAGCAGGCACACAGCGGGGACACAGCGGACACAGCATGACACAGCGTGGGACACAGCGGGACACAGTGGGGGACCCAGTGAGGACACAGCGGGACACAGCAGGGGACACAGCGAGGACACAGTGGGGGACACAGCTGGGGACATAGCGGGACACAGCTGGGTACACAGCGAGGACACAGCGGGGACACAGCGGGGGACACAGTGAAGGACACAGCGGGGACACAGCGGGACACAGCGGGGAACACAGC
>NW_012300161.1:0-3585 GCF_000151885.1 Dipodomys ordii | reverse complement strand
ACAGCGTGGGACAAAGTGGGACACCACGGGACACAGTGTTACACAGTCTTGGACACAGCGGGGAAACTGCGGGACACAGGAAGATAAAGCGGGGGACACAGCGGGACACAGCGGACCACAGCGGGGGACAGCGGGGGACACAGCGGGACACAGTGGGTACACAGTGAGGACACAGCGGGACACAACAGGTGACACAGCGAGGACACAGCGGGGGACACAGCGGGGGACACAGCGGGACACAGTGGGGAACAGAGCGAGGACACAGCGGGACACAATGGGACACAGCGTCGATACAGCGCGGAGGCAGCGTTACATAGCGTGGTACACACTGTGGACACAACGGGACACAGTGGGGGCACAGCGGGACACAGCGGGACACAGAGGGACACAGCGGGGACAAAGTGTGAGACACAGTGAAGGACAGAGAGGGAAACAGCAGGGGACACAGCGAGGAAACAGCGGGACAGAGCGGTGACACAGCGGGGACTCAGCGGGGGACACAGTGGGACACAGCGGGGGACACAGCGGGACACAGCGGGGACAAAGCTGGACACAGCGGGGTACACAGAGGGACACAGAGGGGACAAAGCGTGAGACACAGCGGGGGACAGAGAGGGAGACAGCAGGGGACACAGCGAGGATACAGCGGGACACAGCGGTGACACAGCGGGTACTCAGGGGGGGACACAGCGGGACACAGCGGGGGACACAGCGGGACACTGCGGGGACACAGCGTCGATACAGTGGGGACACAGCGAGACACAGCGGGAAACACAGGAAGGAAACAGTGGGACCCAGTGGGACACAGAGTCGATACAGCGGGACACAACGGGGTACACAGCTAGGGACACAACGGGACACAGCGGGGGACACAGCGAGGACACAGCGGGACAAAGCGGGACACAGCGGGGGACACAGCGGGACACAGCGGGAGACCCAGCGAGGACACAGCAGGACACAGCGGGGGACACAGGGGGACACAGCGGGGGACACAGTGGGACACAGCGTCGATACAGCGGGCACACAGCGTTACACAGCGTGGTACACAGCTGTGGACACAACGGGACACAGTGGGGGCACAGCTGGACACAGCGGGACACAGTGGGACACAGCGGGGACAAAGCGTGAGACACAGCGGAGGACAGAGCTGGAGACAGCGGGGGACACAGTGGGGGACACAGCAGGACACAGTGGGGAACACAGCGAGGACACAGCGTTACACAGCGTGGTACACACTGTGGACACAACGGGACACAGTGGGGGCACAGCCGGACACATCGGGACACAGTGGGACACAGCACAGCGGGGACAAAGCGTGAGACACAGCGGGGGAAAGAGAGGGAGACAGCAGGGGACACAGCGAGGAAACAGCGGGACACAGTGGTGACACAGCAGGGACTCAGCGGGGGACACAGTGGGACACAGGGGGGAACACAGCGGGACACAGCGGGGGACACTGCCGGACACAGTGTGGGACAGAGCATGGGACACAGCGAGACACAGCGGGGACAAAACTGGACACAGCGAGGTACACAGAGGGACACAGCAGGGACACAGCGGGGAAACAGCGTGACACAAAAAGGACACCGCTGGACACAGCGGGGTACACAGCGGGACACAGCGGGCACACAGCGCGGACACAGAGGGACACAGCGGGGACAGAGCGGGACACAGTCGGACACAGCGGGACACAGCGGGGGACACAGCGGGGGACACAGCAGGACACAGCGGGGAACACAGCGAGGACACAGCGGGACACAGCGGGAAACACTGCGAGGTCACAGCGGGGGACAAAGTGGGACAACACGGGACACAGTGGGACACAGCGGGGACACTGCAGGGGCACAGCGGGACAAAGCGGGCGACAGAGCAAGACTCAGCAGGGGACACATCGGGGGACAGTAGGGGACAGAGAGGGGACACAGGGGGACACAGCGGGAGACACAGAGGGGTACACAGCGGGACACAGCTGGAAACACAGCGCGGACACAGCGGGACACACCGGGACACAGCGTCAATACAGCAGGAACAGAGAGGGTCACAGCAGGGACACAGCGGGACACAGCGGGACACAGCAGGGGACACAGCGGGACACAGTGGGGACACAGCAGGACACACCGGGACACAGCGGGGGACACAGCGGAACACAGCGTGGGACACAGCGAGGACACATCAGGACAAAGCGGGACACAGCGGCGACACAGCAGGGACACAGCAGGGACACAGCGGGGACACAGCAGGGGACGCAGCGGGACACAACGGGGAACACAGCGAGAACCCAGCGGGACCCAGCAGGACACAGCGTCGATACAGCGGGGACACAGCAGAACACAGCGGGGTACACAGCTGGGGACACAAAGGGACACAGTGGGGGACACAGCGAGGACACAGCGGGACACAGCGGGACACAGCGTCGATTAATGGCGGGGGACACAGCGGGGACACAGCGGGGGTACACAGCTGGGGACACAACGGGACACAGCAGGTACACCGCGGGGACACAGCGGGACACAGCAGGGTACACAGCAGGGGACACAGCGAGACACAGCGGGACACAGCGGGGGACACAGGGGAGACACTGCAGGACACAGCGGGGGACACAGCGAGGACACATTGGGACACAGCGGGGAAACAGCCGGATTCAGCGGGGGACACAGCGGGTGACAAAGCCGGACACCACGGGACACAGTGTGACACAGCGAGACACAGCGGGGACATTGCATGGACACAGGAGAACACACCCAGGGACACAGCGGGACACAGCAGGACACAGCGGGGGACACAGCGGGGGACAGCAGGGGAGAGAGAGGGGACACAGCGGGACACAGCGGGGACACAGTTGGACACAGCGGGGTACTCAGCAGGACAGAGCGGGCGCACAGCGGGGACACAGCGGGATACAGCGGGACAAAGCGGGACACAGCGGGGGACACAGCGGGGGACAGAGCGACGACACAGCGGGACACAGCGGGACATAGGGGGATTCAGCAGGGTCACAGTGGGACACAAAAGGACACAGCGGGACACAGCGGGACACAGCGGGGACACAGCAGGGACACAGCGAGGGACACATCGGGACAAAACGGGACACAGCATGGGACACAGCAGGACACAGCGGGGGACACAGCGGGGGACAGAGCGGGATACAACAGGGACCACAGCGAGGACACAGCGGGACCAAGCGGGGACAAAGCTGGACAAAGCGGGGTATACACAGCCAGACACAGCGGGGCCACAGCGGGGACACACCGGGACACTGAGGGTCACATCAAGGACACAGCGGGACAAAGCGGGACACATCAGGACACAGCGGGGGACACAGCGGGACACAGCGGGGGACACAGCTGTGGACACAGCGGGACACAGCGGGGGAAAAAGCGGGACACAGCGGGGACACAGCGGTGGACACAGTGAGGACACAGCGGGACCCAGCGGGACACAGCGTCGATACAGCGGGGTCAGAGTGGGCCACAGCGGGGTACACAGCTGGGGACACAACGGGACACATCGGGGGACACAGCAAGTGCTCAGCGGAACACAGCGTGGGACACAGTGAGGACACAGGGGGACACAGCGGGACATAGC
>NW_012300160.1:0-3585 GCF_000151885.1 Dipodomys ordii | reverse complement strand
GAAGGAGAAGCAGAAGCTGAAAGAGAAGCTAAAGCAGAAGGAGAAGCAGAAAGAGAAGCAGAAGAAACAGAATAAGCAGAAGCAGAAGCAGTAGCAGAAGAAGCTGAAGATGCAGAAGCAGATAGAGAAGCAGAAGGAATAGCAGAATAACGACAAGGAGAAACAGAAGGAGAAGAAGAATGAGAAGCAGAAGGAGAAGCAGGAAAAACAGAAGAAGCAGAAACAGACGGAGAAGCAGAAGAAGGAGAAGCAGAAGCAGAAGAAGAAGCAGAAGGAAAAGCACAAGCAGAAGGAGATGAAGAAGGAGTAGCAGGAGAAGCAGAAGAAGCAGAAGCAGAAGGAGAAGAAGAAGGAGAAGAAGCAGAATCAGAAGAAGCCGAAGGAGAAGTAGAAAGAGAAGCCGACGAAGAGAAGCAGAACGAGAAACAGGAGAAGCAGAAGAAGCAGAGCGGGAGAAGCAGAAGAAGAAGAAACAGAAGAAGGAGAAGGAGCAAAAGCAGAAGGAGAAGCAGAAGGAGAAGCAGAAAGAGAAGCAGGAAAAGCAGAAGAAGCAGAAGCAGGAGAAGCAGAAGGAGAAGAAACAGGAGAAGGACAAGAAGCAGAAAGAGAAGCAGTAGAAGCAGAAGAGGCAGGAAAAGCAGAAGCAGAAGAAAGAGAAGAAGAAGAAGACAAAGAAGAAGAAGAAGAAGCATAAGGAGAAACATAAGGAGAAGCATAAGGAGAAGAAATAGAAGGAGCAGAAGCAGAAGGAGGAGCAGAAGCAGAAGGAGAAGCAGAAAGAGAAGCAGGAAAAGCAGAAGAAGCAGAAGCAGGAGAAGCAGAAGCAGAAGAAACAGGAGAAGGACAAGAAGCAGAAGCAGAAGCAGAAGGAGAAGCAGAAAAAGAAGCACTAGAAGCAGAAGACGCAGGAAAAGCAGAAGCAGCAGAATAAGAAGAATAAGAATAAGAATAAGAATAAGAAGAAGAAGAAGAAGAAGAAGAAGAAGAAGAAGAAGAAGAAGAAGAAGAAGAAGAAGAAGAAGAAGAAGAAGAAGAAGAAGAAGAAGGAGAAGAAGAAGAAGAAGGAGAAGGAGAAGGAGAAGAAGAAGGAGAAGGAGAAGGAGAAGAAGAAGGAGAAGGAGAAGCAGTAGAAGCAGAAGAAGCAGAAGCAGGAGAAGCAGAAGCATAAGAATCCGAAGAAGCAGAAGCAGAACCTGAAGCAGAAGGACAAGCAGGAGAAGCAGAAGAAGCAGAAGCGGGAAAAGCAGAAGAAGAAGAAGAAGAAACAGAAGAAGGAGAAGGAGCAGAAGGAGAAGCAGAAGCAGAAGGAGAAGCAGAAAGAGTAGCAGAAGAAGCAGAAGAAGCAGTAGCAGGTGAAGCAGAAGCAGAAGAAAGAGAAGAAGCCGAAGAATCAGAAGGAGAACCTGAAGCAGAAGGAGAAGCAGAAGCAGCAGAAGCTGGAAAAGCAGAAGCAGAAGAAACCGAACAAGCAGAAGAAGCAGAAGCAGAACGAGAAGCAGAAGAAGAAGGAGAAAGAGAAGGATTAGGAGTAGGAGTAGCAGAAGCAGAATAAGAAGCAAAAAGAGAAGCAGAAGAAGAAGCAGAAGGAGAAACAGAAGAAGCAGAAGCAGGAGAAGCAGGAGAAGCAGAAGCAGAAGCAGAATGAGAAGCACAAGAAGGAGAAATTGAAGGAGAAGGAGACGGAGAAGCAGAAGGAGAAATAGGAGAAGCAGAAGAAGAAGAAGCAGGAGAAGCAGAAACAGAAGAAGCAGAAGGAGAAGAGCAGAAGCAGAAGGAGAAGCAGAAGGAGAAGCAGAAGAAGCAGAAGCTGAAGCAGAAGAAGAAGAAACAGAAAAAGCAGAAGAAGCAGAAGAAGAAGCAGCAGGAGAAGCAGAAGAAGAAGAAGGAGAAGGAGAAAGAGAAGGATTAGGAGTAGGAGAAACAGAAGGATGAGCAGAAGCAGAAAGAGAAGGAGAATGAGAAGGGGAAGCAGGAGAAGCAGAAGAAGCAGAAGCAGGAGAAGCAGAAGCAGAAGAAACATAGGAAGGAGAAGAAGCAGAAGGAGAAGCAGAAACAGAAGGAAAAGCAGAAAGAGAAGCAGAAGAAGCAGAAGAAGCAGCAGCAGGAGAAGCAGAAGCAGAAGAAGCCGAAGAAGCAGAAGCAGAACCTGAAGCAGAAGGAGAAGCAGGATAAGCAGAAGAAGCAGAAGAAGCAGAGGCAGTAGCAGAAGAAGCAGAAGATGCAGAAGCAGGAGGAAAAGCAGAAGAACGAGAAGGAGAAGGAGTAGGAGAAACAGAAGGAGAAGCAGAAAGAGAAGCAGAAGAAGGAGCAGGAGAAGGAAAAGCAGCAGGAGAAGCAGAAAGAGCAGCAGAAGGAGAAGCAGAAGCAGAAGCAGAAGTAGAAGCAGAAGAAGGAGAAGCATAAAGAGAAACAGAAGGAGAAGCAGGAGAAGCAGAAGCAGGAGAAGCAGAATCAAAAGAAATAGAAGAAGGATAAGAAGCAGAAGCAGAAAGAGAAGCAGAAACAGAAGGAGAAGCAGAAATAGAAGCAGAAGAAGCTGAAGAAGCAGAAGCAGAACCTCAAGCAGAAGGAGAATCAGGAGAAGCAGAAGGAGCAGAATCTGGAGAAGAAGGAGAACCAGAAGGAGAAGCAGAAGCAGAAAGAGAAGCAAAAGCAGAAGGAGAAGCAGAAAGAGAAGCAGAAGAAACAGAAGAAGCAGAAGCAGAAGCAGTAGCAGAAGAAGCTGAAGATGCAGAAGCAGATAGAGAAGCAGAAGGAATAGCAGAATAACGACAAGGAGAAACAGAAGGAGAAGAAGAATGAGAAGCAGAAGAAGAAGCAGGAAAAACAGAAGAAGCAGAAACAGACGGAGAAGCAGAAGAAGGAGAAGCAGAAGCAGAAGAAGAAGCAGAAGGAAAAGCACAAGCACAAGGAGATGCAGAAGGAGTAGCAGGAGAAGCAGAAGAAGCAGAAGTAGAAGGAGAAGAAGAAGGAGAAGAAGCAGAATCAGAAGAAGCAGAAGGAGAAGTAGAAAGGGAAGCCGACGAAGAGAAGCAGAACGAGAAGCAGGAGAAGCAGAAGAAGCAGAGCGTGAGAAGCAGAAGCAAAAGAAACAGAAGAAATAGAAGGAGCAGAAGCAGAAGGAGAAGCAGAAGCAGAAGGAGAAGCAGAAAGAGAAGCAGGAGAAGCAGAAGAAGCAGGAGAAACAGAAGCAGAAGAAACAGGAGAAGCCGAAGAAGCAGAAGCAGAATCTGAAGCAGAAGGATAAACAGAAGAAGCACAATCTGAAGCAGAAGCAGAAGAAACAGAAATAGTAGAATAAGCAGAAGCAGAAGCACCAGGACAAGCAGAAGAACAAGAAGGAGAAGGCGAAAGAGGAAGATTAGGAGTAGGAGAAGCAAAAGGATAAGCAGAAGCAGAAAGAGACGCAGAAGGAGAAACAGCAAGAGAATTAGGAGAAGCAGGAGATGCAGAAGCAGGAGAAGCAGAAGAAACAGAAGACGCAGAAGCAGAATGAGAAGCAGAAGGAGAAATTGAAGCAGAAGCAGAAGCAGAAGGAGAAACAGAAGCAGAAGGAGAAGCAGAAGAAGGAGAAGGAGAAGGAGA
>NW_012300159.1:0-3585 GCF_000151885.1 Dipodomys ordii | reverse complement strand
GAAGCTGGAGAAGCTGAAGCTGAAGCAGAAGAAAAAGAATAAGCAAAAGAAGCAGAAGCAGTGAGAGAAGCAGAAGAAGGAGAAGGAGAAGGAGCAGCAGAAGGAGAAGCAGAAGCAGAAAGAGAAGCAGAAACAGAAGGAGAACAAGAAGGAGAAGCAGGAGAATCAGAAGAAGCAGAAAGAGAAGGAGAAGAAGGAGAAGCAGAAGTAGAATCCGAAGAAACAGAAGAAGAAGAAGCAGAAGAAACAGAAGCAAAAGAAACAGAAGAAGGAGAAGAGCAGAAGCAGAAGCAGAAGGAGAAGCTGAAGCAGAAGGAGAAGCAGAAAGAGAAGCAGGAGAAGCAGAAGAAGCAGGAGAAGCAGAAACAGAAGAAACAGGAGAAGCCGAAGAAGCAGAAGCAGAATCTGAAGCAGAAGGAGAAACAGAAGAAGCACAATCTGAATCAGAAGCAGAAGAAACAGAAATAGTAGAATAAACAGAAGCAGAAGCACCAGGACAAGCAGAAGAACAAGAAGGAGAAGGCGAAAGAGAAGGATTAGGAGTAGGAGAAGTAAAAGGATAAGCAGAAGCAGAAAGAGACGCAGAAGGAGAAGCAGCACGAGAAGTAGGAGAAGCAGGAGAAGCAGAAGCAATAGAAGCAGAAGAAACAGAAGACGCAGAAGCAGAATGAGAAGCAGAAGGAGAAATTGAAGCAGAAGGAGAAGGAGAAGCAAAATGAGAAGCAGAAGAAGGAGAAGGAGAAGCAGAAAGAGAAAGAGAAGCAGAAAGAGAAGCACAACGAGAAGCAGGAGAAGCAGAAGCAGGAGAAGCAGAAGCAGAAGAAACATAAGAAGGAGAAGAAGCAGAAGGAGAAGCAGAAACAGAAGGGAAAGCAGAAATAGAAGCAGGAGCAGCAGAAGAAGCAGCAGCAGGAGAAGCAGAAGCAGAAGAAGCCGAAGAAACAGAAGAAGAACCTGAAGCATAAGGAGATACAGGAGAAGCAGAAGAAGCAGAATCTGGAGAAGCAGAAGGAGAAGCAGAAGCAGAAAGAGAAGCAAAAGCAGAAGGAGAAGCATAAGGAGAAGCACAAGAAACAGAAAAAGCAGAGGCAGTAGCAGAAGATGTAGAAGCAGAAGGAGAAGCAGAAGGAAAAGCAGAAGATCGAGAAGGAGAAGGAGAAGGAGAAACAGAAGGAGAAGCAGAAAGAGAAGCAGAAAGAAAAGCAGAAGGAGAAGCAGGAGATGCAGAAACAGGAGAAGAACAAGCAGAAGAAACAGGAGAAGGACAAGAAGCAGAAGCAGAAGGAGAAGCAGACAGAGAAGGAGGGGAAGCAGAAGAAGCAGAAGCAGGAGAAGCAGAAGCATAAGAATCCGAAGAAGCAGAAGCAGAACCTGAAGCAGAAGGAGAAGCAGGAGAAGCAGAAGAATCAGAATTTGGAGAAGCAGAATGAGAAGCAGAAGGAGAAGCAGAAGCAGAGAGACAATCAAAAGCAGAAGGAGAAGCAGAAGAAACAGAAGAAGTAGAAGCAGTAGCAGTTGTAGCAGAAGCAGAAGGAAAAGCAGAAGAACAAGAAGGAGAAGGAGAAACAGAAGGAGAAGCAGAAGGAGTAGCAGAAAGAGAATCAGGTAAAGCAGAAGAAGAAGAAGCAGAAGGAGAATCAGAAGGAGAAGCAGAAGAAGGAGAAGGAGAAGCAGAAGCAGAAGAAGATGCAGAAGGAGAAGCAGAAGAAGCAGAAGCAGAAGGAGAAGCAGGAAAAGCAGAAGAAGCAGAAGCAAAAGGAGAAGCAAAAGAAGGAGAAGGAGAAGCAGAGGCAGAAGAAGAAGCATAAGGACAAGCACAAGCAGAAGGAGATGCAGAAGGAGAAGCAGGAGAAGCAGAAGAAGCAGAAGCTGAAGGAGAAACAGAAGTAGGAGAAGGAGAAGGAGGAGAAGCAGAAGCAGAAGGAGAAGCAGAAGCAGAATGAGAATCAGAAAGAGAAGCAGGAGGAGGACAAGAAGCAGAAGCAGGAGAAGCCGAAAGAGAAGAAGCAGAAACAGAAGCAGAAGGAGAAGCAGAAGCAGAAGGAGAAGCAGAAGGAGAAGCAGCAGAAGAAGTAAAACCAGAAATTCAGGCAGCAGAAACAGAAGAAGCAGAAGCAGAAGGAGAAGCCAAAAGAGAAGCAGAAGGGGAAGTAGAAAAAACAGCAGAAGAAGCAGAAAACAAGCAGGAGAAGCAGAAGCAGGAAGAGAAGTAGAAGCAGAAGAAGCAGAAGAAGAAGAAGTAGAAGAAGCAGTAGAAGCATAAGAAGCAGAAGCAGGAGAAGCAGAACCAGAAGAAAAAGAAGAAGCATAAGAAGCAGAAGCAGAGGTAGAAACAGAAGAAGGAGAAGGAGCAGCAGAATGTGAAGCAGAAGGAGATGCAGAAGCAGAAAGAGAAGCACAAATAGAAGGAGAAGAAGAAGGAGAAGTTGGAGAATCAGAAGAAGAAGAAGCAGAAAGAGAAGCAGAAGAAGGAGAAGGAGAAGCAGAAGGAGAAGGACAAGCAGGAGAAGCAGAAGAAGCAGAAGCGGGAGAAGCAGAAGAAGAAGAAGAAGAAGAAACAGAAGAAGGAGAAGGAGAAGTAAAAGCAGAAGGAGAAGCAGAAAGAGAAGCAGAAGAAGCAGTAGCACGAGAAGCAGAAGCAGAAGAAACAGAAGAAGCCGAAGAATCAGAAGGAGAACCTGAAGCAGTAGGAGAAGCAGAAGCAGCAGAAGCTGGAAAAGCAGAAGCAGAAGAAACCGAACAAGCAGAAGAAGCAGAAGCAGAACGAGAAGAAGAAGAAGAGGGAGAAAGAGAAGGATTAGGAGTAGGAGGAGCAGAAGCAGAATAAGAAGCAGAAAGAGAAGCAGAAGGAGAAGCAGAAGGAGAAACAGAAGCAGAAGCAGGAGAAGCAGAAGCAGAAGCAGAAAGAGAAGCACAAGAAGGAGGAATTGAAGGAGAAGGAGAATGAGACGGAGAAGCAGAAGGAGAAGTAGGAGAAGCAGAAGAAGAAGAAGCAGGAGAAGAAGAAGCAGGAGAAGCAGAAACAGAAGAAACAGAAAAAGTAGAAGAAGCAGAAGAAGAAGCAGCAGGAGAAGCAGAAGAAGAAGAAGGAGAAAGAGAAAGAGAAGGATTAGGAGTAGGAGAAACAGAAGGATAAGCAGAAGCAGAAAGAGAAGGAGAAGGAGAAGCAGGAGAAGCAGAAGAAGCAGAAGCAGGAGAAGCAGAAGCAGAATGAAAAGCAGAAGAAGGAGAAATTGAAACAGAAGAAGATGCAGAAGGAGAAGCAGAAGCAGAAGTAGAAGCAGAAGAAGGAGAAGCAGAAGGAGAAGCATAAGGAGAAACAGAAGGAGAAGCAGGAGAAGCAGAAGCAGGAGAAGCAGAATCAAAAGAAATAGAAGAAGGATAAGAAGCAGAAGCAGAAAGAGAAGCAGAAACAGAAGGAGAAGCAGAAATAGAAGCAGAACAAGAAGAAGCAGAACTTGAAGCAGAAGGAGAAGCAGGAGAAGCAGAAGAAGCAGAATCTGGAGAAGAAGGAGAACCAGAAGGAGAAGCAGAAGCAGAAAGAGAAGCAAAAGCAGAAAGAGAAGCAGAAAGAGAAGCAGAATG
>NW_012300158.1:0-3585 GCF_000151885.1 Dipodomys ordii | reverse complement strand
TCCCCCGCTGAGTCCCCTCTGTGTCGCCGCTGTGTCCCCCTTGTGTCCTTCGCTGTGTCCCCCGCTGTCTCCCGCTTTGTCCCTCGCTGTGTTCCGCTGTGTCCCACTGTGCCCCCGCTGTGTCCCCAGCTGCGTCCCGCTGTGTCCCGCTGTGTCCCTGCTGTATCGACGCTGTCTCCTGCTGGGTCCCGCTGTGTCCTCGATGTGTTCCCCGCTGTGTCCCGCTGTGTCCCCAGCTGTGTCTCCCGCTGTGTCCCGCTGTGTCCTCGCTGGGTCCCCTGCTGTGTCCGCTGTGACACCCGCTGTGTCCCTGCTGTGTCCCCGCTGTGTCCCGGTGTATCCCGCTGTGTACTGCTGTGCCCCGCTGAGTCCCGCTGTGTCCCCGCTGTGTCCCAATGTGTCCTCGCTATGTCCCCCGCTGTGTCCCGCTGTGTCCTCCCTGTGTCCCCCGCTGTGTCCCGCTGTGTCCCTCTGTGTCCCCCGCTGTGTCCCCCGCTATGTCTCGCTGTGTCCCCCGCTGTGTCCCACTGTGTCCTTGCTGTGTCCCCCGTTCTGTGCCGCTGTGTCCTCGCTGTGTCCCCGGCTGTTTCCCGCTGTTTCCTGCTGTGTCACGCTGTTTCCCCGCTGCGTCCCCGCTGTGTCCCTCTGTGTACCCCGCTGTGTCCAGCTTTGTCCCCGCTGTGTCTCGCTGTGTCCCACACTCTGTCCCCCACTGTGTCCCTCTGTGTCCCCCGCTGTTTGCATTGTGTCCCCCACTGTGTCCCGCTGTGTCCCCGCAGGTTCACCTCTGTTTCCCGCTGAGTCCCGCTGTGTTCCGTGGTGTCCTCGCTGTGTCCCCCTGCTGTGTCCCGTTGTGTCCCGCTGTTTCACCGCTGTGTCCCACACTGTGTCCCGCTGTGTCCCCCACTGTGTACCACTGTGTCCCCGCAGGTTCACCTCTGTTTCCCGCTGTGTCCCTTTGTGTGCAGCTGTGTCCTCGCTGTGTCCCCGCTGTGTCCCGCTGTGTCCCGCTGTGCCCCCGCAGGTTCTCCTCTGTTTCCCGCTGTGTCCCGTTGTGTGCCGCTGTGTCCTCGCTGAGTCCCCTACTGTCTCCCTCTCTGTCCCCCGCTGTGTCTCACGCTTTGTCCCCGCTGTGTCCCACTGTGTACCGCTGTGTCCGGCTGTGCCCCCACTGTGTCCCGTCGTGTCCACAGCTGTGTACCACGCTGTGTACCACGCTGTGTAACGCTGTGTCCCCGCTGTATCGACGCTGTGTCCCGCTGTGTCCCGCTGTGTCCTCGCTGTGTTCCCCGCTGTGTCCCGCTGTGTCCACCGCTGTGTCCCCAGCTGTGTCCTCGCTGTGTCCCTGCTGTGTCCTGCTGTGTCCTCACTGGGACCACCACTGTGTGTCGCTGTGTCCACCGCTGTGTCCCGCTGTGTCCAGCTGTGTCCCGCTTTGTCCCCGCTGTGTCCCGCTGTGTCCCGCTGTGTCCCCGCTGTGTGCCTGCTGTGTCCCGCTGTGTCTCCCGCTTTTTCCCGCTGTGTCCCACTGTGTCCCCGCTGTGTCCCGCTGTGTCCCGCTGTGTCCCCGCTGTGTGCCCGCTCTGTCCCACTGTGTATCCCGCTGTGTCCAGTTGTGTCACCGCTGTGTCTCGCTGTGGCCACTCTCTGTCTCCGCTGTCCCCCGCTGGGTCCCCCGCTGGGTCCCGCTGGGTCCCGCTGTGTCCCCCGCTTTGTCCTGGTGTGTCCCCCAGTGTCCCCGCTGTGTCCGCTGTGTAACACTGTGTCCCGTGGTGTCCCACTTTGTCCCACGCTCTGTCCCCCGCTGAGTCCCCTCTGTGTCGCCGCTGTGTCCCCCTGTGTCCTCGCTGTGTCCCCCGCTGTCTCCCGCTTTGTCCCTCGCTGTGTTCCGCTGTGTCCCACTGTGCCCCCGCTGTGTCCCCAGCTGCGTCCCGCTGTGTCCCGCTGTGTCCCTGCTGTATCGACGCTGTCTCCTGCTGGGTCCCGCTGTGTCCTCGATGTGTTCCCCGCTGTGTCCCGCTGTGTCCCCAGCTGTGTCTCCCGCTGTGTCCCGCTGTGTCCTCGCTGGGTCCCCTGCTGTGTCCGCTGTGACACCCGCTGTGTTCCGCTTTGTCCCGCTATGTCCCGCTGTGTCCCCGCTGTGTGCCCGCTGTGTCCCGTTGTGTACTCTGTTGTGTCCAGCTGTGTCACCGTTGTGTCTCGTTTTGGCCCCTCTCTGTCTCCGCTGTCCCCCGCTGTGTCCCCTGCTTTGTCCCATCTGTGTCGACGCTGTGTCCCGCTGTGTCCTCGCTGTGTCCCCGGCTGTCTGCTGCTTTGTCCCCGCTGTGTCCCTAGCTGTGTCCCGCTGTGTCCCCCGCTTTGTCCCGCTGAGTCCCATCTGTGTCGCCGCTGTGTCCCACTATGTTCCCGCAGTGTCCCCGCTGTGTCCCGCTGTGTCCCGCTGTGTCCTCGCTGTGTCCCCCGAGTGTCCCGTTGTGACCCCAGCTGTGCACCCCGCTGTGTCCCGCTGTGTCCCCGCTGTAACGGCGCTGCGTCCCGCTGGGTCCCGCTATGTCCTCCCTGTGTTCCCCGCTGTGTCCCGCTGTGTCCCCCGCTGTGTCCCGCTGTGTCTCACTGTGTCCCGCTGTGTCCTCGCTGTGTTCTCCGCTGTATCCCGATGTGTCCCCCGCTGAGTCCCCACTGTGTCCCTGCTGTGTCCCAATGTGTCCTCGCTGTGTCCCCCGCTTTGTGCCGCTGTGTCCTCCCTGTGTCCCCTGCTGTGTCCCGCTGTGTCCCGCTGTGTCCCCCGCTGTGTTCCCCGCTGTGTACCGCTGTATCCCCCGCAGTGTCAGCGCTGTGTCCCGCTGTGTCCTCGCTGTGTCCCCCGCTGTCTCCCACTCTGTACCCCGCTGTGTCTCAAGCTTTGTGCCTGCTGTGTCCCACTGTGTCGCGCTGTGTCCCGCTGTGTTCACAGCTGTGTACCTCGCTGTGTAATGCTCTGTCCCCGCTGTATCGACGCTGTGTCGCGCAGGGTCCCGCTGTGTCCTCGCTGTGTTCCCCGCTGTGTCCCGCTGTGTCCGCCACTGTGTCCCGCTGTGTCTACGGCTGTGTCCCCGCTGTGTTCCGCTGTGTCCTCGCTTTTTTACCCTCTGTGTCCCGCTGTGTCCCTGCTGTATCGACGCTGGGTCCCGCTGGGTCCCGCTGTGTCATCCCTGTGCCCCCCGCTATGTCCCTGCTGTGTCCCCGCTGTGTCCCGCTGTGTACTGCTGTGTCCCCCGCTGAGTCCCGTTGTGTCCCTCTGTGTCCCCCTCTGTGTCCCCCGCTATGTCTTGCTGTGTCCCCCGCTGTGCCCCACTGTGTCCTTGCTGTGTCCCCCGTTGTGTGCCGCTGTGTCCTCGCTGTGTCCCCCGCTGTTTCCCGCTGTGTCCTGCTGTGTCACACTGTTTCCCCGCTGTGTCCCAGCTGTGTCCCTCTGTGTACCCCGCTGTGTCCAGCTTTGTCCCCGCTGTGTCTCGCTGTGGCCACTCTCTCTCTCCGCTGTCCCCCGCTGGGTCCCCCGCTGTGAGCCCGCTGTGTCCCGCTGTGTCCCCCGCTTTGTCCTGCTGT
>NW_012300157.1:0-3585 GCF_000151885.1 Dipodomys ordii | reverse complement strand
GTTAACAGCAGGACACAGCGAGACACAGCGGGACATAGCGGGGACACAGCAGTAGACACAGCGGGGCACAGTGGAGGACACAGCAGGACACAGAGGGGAACACAGGGAGGACCCAGCGGGACCAAGCAGGACACAGCGTCGATACAGTGGGGACACAGCGGGGTACACAGCTGGGGACACAAAGGGACACAGCGGGGGACACAGCGAGGACACAGCGGGACACAGCGGGGGACACAGCGAGGACACAGAGTGACCCAGCGGGACACAGCGTCGATACAGCGGGCACACAGCGGGACACAGCGGAGTACACAGCTGTGGACACAACCGGACACAGAGGGGGACACAGTGTGAAACAGCGGGACACAATGGGGACACTGCGGGGACACAGCGGGACAAAGCGGGGGACACAGCAGGACACAGTGGGACACAGCGGGGTACACAGCGGGGGACAGCGTAGACAGAGAGGGGACACAGGGTGACACAGCAGTGACACAGCCTGACACAACGGAGTACACATCGGGACACCGCGGGCACAAAGCGGGGACACAGCGGGACACAGCGGGACACAGCAGGGACAGAGCGGGACACAGTGGGACACAGCGGGATACAGTGGGGGACACAGTGGGACACAGCGGGGGACCCAACGAGGACACAAAGTGACACAGCAGGGTACACAGCGGGGGACACAGCGGGACACAGCGGTGAACACAGCGAGGACAAAACGGGACACAGCGGGACACAGCGGGGGACACTGGAGGGACACAGCGGGACACAGGGGGGAACACAGGGAGGACACATTGGGACACAGCGGGGACACAGCGGGACTCAGCAGGACACAGCAGGGGACACAGAGGGGTACACAGCGGGACACAGCAGGGAACACAGCGGGGACACAGCGGGACACAGCGGGGTACACAAATTGGGACACAACGGCAAACAGCGGGGGACACAGCGAGCTCACAGCGGGAGACAGCGGGAGACAGCGGCGACACAGAGGGGACTCAGCGGGGTCACAGCAGGGGACAAAGCGGGACACCATGGGACACATTGTGACACAGCGGGATACAGCGGGGACACTGCGGGGACACAGCGGGGTACACAGCTGGGGACACAAGTTGACACAGCGGGGGACACAGCGAGGACACAGCAGGACACAGCGGCGACACAGAGGGGACTCAGCGGGGTCACAGCGGGGGACAAAGCGGGACACCATGGGACACATTGTGACACAGCGGGACACAGCGGGACACAGCGGGGACACTGCGGGGACACAGCGGGGAACACAGCTGGGGACACAACGGGACACAGCGGGGGACACAGCGAGGACACATTGGGACATAGCGGGGACACAGCGGGACTCAGCGGGAGACACAGCAGTACACAGCGTGACACAGCGAGACACAGCGGGGGACACAGAGGGGTACACAGCGGGACACAGCGGGGAACACAGCGAGGACACAGCGGGACACAGCGAGACACAGCAGGACATAGCAGGGACACAGCGTTGATACAGTGGGGACACAGCGAGACACAGCGGGGTACACAGCTGGGGACATAACGGGACACAGCGGGGGACACAGCGAGGACACAGAGGGACACATCGGGACACAGCGGGGGACAAAGGGGGGACACAGCGAGACACAGCGGGGGACACAGCGAGGACACATTGGGACACAGCGGGGACACAGCGGGACTCAGCGGGAGACACAGCAGTACACAGCGTGACACAACGGGACACAGCGGGGGACACAGAGGGGTACACAGCAGGACACAGCGGGGAACACAGCGAGGACACAGCGGGACCAGCGGGACACAGCGTCGATACAGCGGGAACACAGCGGGACACAGCGGGGTACACAGCTGGGGCACAACAGGACACAGCGGAGGACACAGCGAGGACACAGCGGAACACAGCGGGGGGCACAGCGAGTACACAGTGGGACACAGCAAGACACAGCGGGACATAGCGGGGACACAGCAGTAGACACAGCGGGACACAGCGGGGGACCCAGCGGGACACAGCGGGGAACACAGGGAGGACCCAGCGGGACCCAGTGGGACCCAGCGTCGATACAGCGGGGACACAGCGGGACACAGCGGGGTATACAGCTGGGGACACAACGGGACACATCGGGGGACACAGCGAGGACACAGCGGGACACATCGGGACATAGCGGGTGACAAAAGGGGGACACAGCGAGACGCAGCAGGGGACACAGCGAGGACACATTGGGACACAGCGGGGACACAGCGGGACTCAGCGGGAGACACAGCAGTACACAGCGTGACACAGCGGGACACAGCGGGGGACACAGAGTGGTACACAGCGGGACACAGTGGGGAACACAGCGAGGACACAGCGGGACCCAGCTGGACACAGAGTCGATACAGCGGTAACACAGCGGGACACTGCGGGTTACACAGCTGGTGACACAACGGGACACAGCGGGGGACACAGCGAGGACACAGCGAAACACAGCGGGGAACACACGGAGGACCCAGTGGGACCCAGCGGGACAAAGCGTCCATACAGCGGGGACACAGAGGGACACAGCGGGGTACACAGCTGGGGACACAACGGGACACAGCAAGATCACAGCAGGACACAGCGGGACACAGCGGGGACACATCAGGACACAGCGGGACACAGCAGGGACACAGCGAGGACACAGCGGGACACAGCGGGGGAAAATGCGGGACACAGCGGGGACACAGCAGTGGACACAGCGGGACACAGGGGGGACACAGCGGGACACAGCGGGGGACACAGCTAGGACACATTGGGACACAGCAGGACACAGTGGGGGACAAAGCGGGACACAGAGGGGGACACAGAGGGGTACACAGCGTGACACAGCGGGAACACATTGGGACACAGCGGGGGACACAGCAGTACACAGCGGGACACACTGGGAAACAGCGGGGACACAGCAGGGACACAGCGAGGACACAGCGGGCAACAGCGGGACACAGTGGGGGACAAAGCGGGAGACAGCCGGGGACACAGCGAGGACACAGCGGGACCCAGCGGGACACAGCGTCGTTACAGCGGGGACACAGCGGGACACAGCGGGGTACACAGCAGGGGACACAACGGGACACAGCAGGGGACACAACGAGGACACAGTGGAACACAGCGTGCGACACAGCGAGGACACAGCGGGACACAGCGAGGACACAGCGGGGACTCACCGGGGGACACAGCCGGGACAAAGCGGGACACCACGGGACACAGCGGGACACAGCGGGACACAGCGGGGACACTGCAGGAACATAGCGGGACACAGCAGGGTACACAGCGGGACACAGTGGGACACAGCGGGGGACAAAGCGGGGACACAGCGGGACACAGTGGGGACAGAGCGGGGACTCACCGGTGGACACAGGGGGGACACTGCGGGAACATAGCGGGACACAGCAGGGTACACAGCGGGACACAGTGGGACACAGCGTGGGACACAGCGGGGACACAGCGGGACACAGTGGAGACACAGAGGGGACTCAGCGGGGGACACAGCGGGGGTCAGAGAGGGGACACAGCGGGACACAGCAGGGACACAGCTGGACACAGCGCGGTACAAAGCG
>NW_012300156.1:0-3586 GCF_000151885.1 Dipodomys ordii | reverse complement strand
GGGATGACGGGACACAGCGTGACACAGTCGGACACAGCGGGGGACACCGGGGGACACAACGGGGGACACAGTGAGGACACAGCAGGACAGAGCGGGGGATACAGCGAAGACACAGCGGGTCACAGCGGGACACAGCTGGACACAGCAGGGACACAGCAGGGACACAGCGGAGCACAAAGCAGAACACAGCGGGACACAGTGGGGGACACAGTGGGACAGAGTGGGGGACACAGCTGGGGACACAGCGGGACACAGCGGCGAACACAGCAAGGACACAGCGGGACACAGCGTCGGTACAGCGGGGACACAGCGGGACACAGAGAGGTACACAGCTGGGGACACAACGGGACACAGGGGGGACACAGCGGGACACAGCGGGACACAGCGGGGACAAAGCGTGAGACACAGCGGGGGACAGAGCGGGAGACAGCGGGGGACACAGCGAGGACACAGCGGGATACAGCGGGGACACAGCGGGGACTCAGCGGGGGACACAGCGGAGGACAGAGCGGAGGACAAAGCGGGACACAGCGTGGAACACAGAGAGGACACAGGAGACCCAGCGGGACACAGCGTCGAGACAGCGACGACATAGGGGGACACAGAGGGGACACAGCAGGGACACAGCATTGGTAACAGTGAGACACAGCGGGGGACAGAGCGGGACACAGCATTGGTCACAGCGGGACACAGCGGGGGACACAGCTGGTTCTAGTGGGACACAGTGGGGGATACAGCCGGACAAAGCAGGGGACAGTACGGGAGACACTGCAGGACTCAGCGGGACACAGCGGGACACATCGGGGACAGAGCGGGACACAGCGTGACACAGTCGGACACAGCGGGGGACACCGGGGGACACAACGGGGGACACAGTGAGGACACAGCAGGACAGAGCGGGGGATACAGCGAGGACACAGCGGGTCACAGCGGGACACAGCGGGGGACACAGCGGGGGACACAGCAGGACACAGCGGGGGACACAGCAGGACACAGTGGGACACAGCAGGGACAAAGCGTGAGACACAGGGGGAACAGAGCGGGAGACAGCGGGACACAGCGGGACACATCATCGATACAGCGGGGACACAGCGGGACACAGTGGGAAAAAGCGCTGGAAACAGCGGGGGACAGAGCAGGACACAGCGGGGGACATAGAGAGGACACAGTGGGACACAGAAGGGACACAGCGGAACTCAGCGGGGGACACAGCGGGGGACAAAGTGGGACACCACGGGACACAGCAGGACACAGCGGCACACAGCGGGGACACGGCGGGGATAGAGCGGGACACAGCATTGGACAAGGCGGGACACAGCGGGACACAGCGGGGGGCACAGCGGGACACAGTAGGGTACAGTGCAGGGGACACAGCGGAACACAGCGGGAACACAGCTGGACACAGCGGGACACAGCAGGGGACACAGAGGGGGAGACAGCGGGGGACACTGCGGGACAAAGCGGGGTATACAGCGGGGGACTCAGCGGGACACAGCGGGGAACACAGCGAGGACACAGCAGGACCCAGCGGAACACAGCGTCGATACAGCGGGAACATAGCGGGACCAAGCGGGACACAGCGGGACCCAGCGGGGACAAAGTGGGAGACACAGCGGGACACAGCGGGGGACACAGCGGGACACAGCGGGGGACACAGCGAGGACACAGCAGGACACAGTGGGGGACACAGCGGGACACATCGGGACGCAGCGGGACACAGCGGGGACAAAGCAGGGACACAGAGGGGGACACAGAGGGACACCGCGGGAAACAGCAGGACACACCGGCACACAGCGGGGACGCGGCGGGGATACAGCGGGACACAGCATTGGACAAGGCGGGACACAGCGGGACACAGCAGGGGGCACAGCGGGACACAGTGGGGGACAGTGCAGGGGAAACAGCAGAACACAGCAGGGACACAGCTGGACACAGCGGGACACAGCGGGAACACAGCTGGACACAGCGGGACACAGCAGGGGACACAGCGGAACACAGCGGGGGACACAGAGGGGGACACAGCGGGGGACACTGCGGGACAAAGCAGGGTATACAGCGGGGGACCCAGCGGGACACAGCGGGGAACACTGCGAGGAAACAGCAGGACACAGCGGGACACAGCGTCGATACAGCGGGAACATAGCGGGACACAGCGGGACCCAGCGGGACCCAGCGGGGACAAAGCGGGAGACACAGCGGGACACAGCGGGGGACACAGTGGGACACAGCGGGGGACAAAGCGAGGACACAGCGGGACACAGCAGGGGACACAGCGGGACACAGCGGGGGACACAGAGGGGGACGCAGCGGGACACAGCCGGACACATCTGGGAAAGAGCGGGACACAGCGTGACACAGTCGGACACAGTGGGGGACACCGGGGGACACAACGCGGGACACAGTGAGGACACAGCAAGACAGAGCGGGGGATACAGCGAAGACACAGCGGGTCACAGCGGGACACAGCGGGGGACACAGCGGGGGAGACAGCAGGACACAGCGCGGGACACAGCAGGGAAACAGCGGGACATAGCGGGGAACACAGCGGGGGACACAGCGGAGGACAGAGTGGGGGACACAGCGGGACACAGCGGGACACAGGGGGAAAGAGCAGGGGATAGAGAGGGACACACGGGGACACAGCGGGGACACAGCGGGACACAGCGGGGACACAGCGGGACACAGCGGGACACAGCAGTCACAGCGGGGGACACAGCGAGGACACAGCGGGACACAGCGGGGGACACATCGGGACACAGCGGGGGACACAGCGGGGACACAGCGGGACACAGCGGGACAGACCGGGGGATACAGCTGGACCCAGCAGGGGACACATCGGGACACAGTGGGGGACACAGAGGGAAACAGAGGCACACAGAATAGGACAACGAGGGGGAAACAGCGGGGACACAGCAGGACACAGCGGGGGACAAAGCGGTAGACAGCGGGCGACACAGCGAGGACACAGCGGGACATAGTGGGGACACAGAAGGGACTCAGCAGGGGAATCAGTGGGGGACAAAGCAGAACACCACGGGACACAGCGGGACACAGCTGAGGATACAGCCAGACACAGCGGGACACAGCGGGACACAGCGGGGGACACAGCGGTGACACAGCGGGGGACACAGCGGGGACGCAGCAGGGACACAGCGGCACACATCGAGACATAGGGGGACACAGTGGGGACACAGCGGTACACAGTGGGGACACAGAGGGACACAACCGGGGACACAGTGGGACACAGCGGGGACACAGCGAGGGACACAGCGGGACACAGTGGGGACACAGCGGGGGACACAGCGGGGGACACAGCGGGACACAGCGGGGACACAGCGGGGACACAGCGAGGGACACAGCGTGGGACAGAGCGGGACACAGCAGGACACAGCGGGACACAGCGAGACACAGTGGTGGACACAGCGGGGATACAGCGGGGGAAACAGCGGGACACAGGGGGACACAGCAGGGACTCAGCAGGACACAGTGGGTACACTGCGGTGACACAAAGGGACACAGCGGGGACACAGCGGGACACAGCGGGGCCACAGCGGGGGACACAACGAGTACAGTGGGGACACAGAGG
>NW_012300155.1:0-3586 GCF_000151885.1 Dipodomys ordii | reverse complement strand
CGGGACACAGTGTGGGCACAGCGGGACACAGCGGGACAGAGTGGGACACAGACGGGATAAAGCGTGAGACACAGCAGGGGACACAGGGGGGACACAGCGGGACACAGGGGGGGACACAGCGAGGACACATTGGGACACAGCGGGGACACAGCGGGACTCAGCGGGGGACACAGCAGTACACAGTGGGACACAGCGGGACACAGCGGGTCACAGCAGGGACAGAGTGGGTGACACACAGGGGTACACAGCGGGACACAGCAGTGGACAAAGCAGGACACAGCGGGGGAAACAGCGAGGACACTGCGGGACACTGCGGGAGACACAGCAAGGACACAGCGGGACACAGTGGGACACAGCGGGACACAGCAGTGACACAGCAGGGGACCCAGCGGGACACAACCGGGGACACAGCGGGACACAGCGGGGCCACAGGGAGGACACAGCAGGACACAGCGGGGGACACAGCGGGAAACAGCGAGGGACACAGCATCGATAGAGTGGGGACACAGCAGGACACAGCAGGGTACACAGCTGGGGACACAACGGGACACAGTGTGGGACATAGCGGGACACAACAGGACACGGTGGGACACAGCAGGACACAGCGGGGGACACAGCGATGACAAAGCGGGACACAGCGGGGGACACAGTGGGACAGAGCAGGGTACACAGCAGGGGACACAGAGGGACCCAGCAGGACACAGCGGGGGACACAGCGAGGACACATTGGGACACAGCGGGGACACAGCAGGACTCAGCGGTGGACACAGCAGTACACAGCGAGACACAGCGGTACACAGCGGAGCACAGCATGGACACAGCGGGACACAGCGGGACACAGCGGGGGAAACAGCGGGGGACACAGAGGGGTACACAGCGGGACACAGCAGTGGACAAAGCAGGACACAGTGAGGGACACAGCGAGGACACTGCGGGACTTTGCGGGAGACACAGCGAGGACACAGCGTGACACAGCGGAACACAGCGGGACACAGCAGGGAAACAGCAGGGGACACAGCGGGACACAGAGGGGGACACAGCGGGACACAGCGGGGGACACAGCGGGACACAGCGGGACACAGCGGGGGACACAGCGATGACAAAGTGGGACACAGCGGGGATATAGCGGGACTCAACACGGTCACAGCGGGACACAGCAGGACACAGCGGGACACAGCGGGGACACAGCAGGGGACAGAGCGGGACACAGCGGGGGACACAGCGGGACACAGCGGGGGACACAGGGGGGAAAAAGGGGACACAGCAGGGGACACAGCGAGGACACAGCGGGACACATCTGTTACACAGCGGGAATCAGCGGGGGACACAGCGGGACACAGCGGGACACAGCGGGGACACAGCAGGGACACAGCGGGGGACACAGTGGGACAGAGCAGGGGACACAGCAGGGGACACAGAGGGACAGAGCGGGACACAGCAGGGGACACAGGGGGGACACAGCGGGACACAGCGGGGGACACAGTGAGGACACATTGGGAAACAGCGGGGACACAGCGGGACTCAGAGGGGGACACAGCAGTACACAGCGGGACACAGCGGGGCACAGCAGGGACACAGCGGGGGACAGAGCGGGGGACAAAGCGGGACACCACGGGTCACAGTGTGTCACATCGGGACACAGCGGCGACACTTCAGGGACACAGCGGGACAAAATGGGGGACACAGCGGGACACAGCGGGAGACAGCATTGGACACAGGAGGGGATAGCAGGGGACAGAGAGGGGACACAGCGGAACACAGCGGTGACACAGCTGGACACAGCTGGGTACACAGCGGGACATAGAGGACACACAGCGGGGACACAGCGGGACACAGCGGGGAACTCACCGGGACACAGCGGGGGACACAACAAGGACACAGCGGAACACTGTGGGAGACACAGCAAGGACACATCCGGACCCAGTGGAACACAGTGTGACACAGCGGGGACACAGCAGGGGACACAGCGGGACAGTGGGGGACACAGGGGGGACAAAGCGGGACACAGCGGGGGACACAGCGGGACACAGCGGGACACAGCGGGGACACAGCAGGGACACAGCGGTGGACACAGAGAGACAGAGCAGGGGACACAGCAGGAGACACAGAGGGACACAGCGGGACACAGCCGGGGACACAGGGGGGACACAGCGGGACACAGGGGGGACACAGTGAAGACACATTGGGACACAACAGGGACACAGCGGGACTCAGTGGGGGACATAGCAGTACACAACGGGGCACAGCGGGTCACAGCAGGGACAGAGCGGGTGACACAGAGGGGTACACAGCGGGACACAGCAGTGGACGAAGCAGGACACAGTGGGGGACACAGCGAGGACACTGCGGGACACTGCGGGAGACACAGCAAGGACACAGCGGGACACAGTGGAACACAGCGGGACATAGCAGTGACACAGCAGGGGACACAGCGGGACACAGCCGGGGACACAGCGGGACACAGCGGGGGAGACAGGGAGGACACAGCGGGACAAAGCGAGGGACACAGCAGGTCACAGCGAGGGACACAGCGTCGATAGAGCGGGGACACAGCGGGGTACACAGCTGGGGACACAACCGGACACAGTGGGGGACATAGCGGGACACAACGGGATTCAGCGGGACACAGCGGGGCACAGCGGGGACAAAGCGGGAGACACAGTAGGGAACAGAGCAGGACACAGCGGGGGACACAGCGAGGACACAGCGGGACACAGCGGGGACACAGCGGGGACTCAGCGGGGGACAAACTGGACACCACGGAACACAGCGGGATACAGCGGGACACAACGGGGACAAAGCAGGACTCAGCGGGGAACACAGCAGGGGACAAAGCGGGACACCACGGGACACAGTGTGACACATCGCGCCACAGCGGCGATACTGCGGGGACACAGCGGAACAAAGTGGGGGACACAGCGGGACACAGCGGGGACACAGCAGGGGATAGCGGGGGACAGAGAGTGGACAGAATGGAACACAGCGGTGTCACAGCTGGACACAGCGGGGTACAAAGCGGGGCACAGCGGGCACACAGCGCGGATACAGCAGGGACACAGAAGGGGACACAGTGGGACACAGCAGGGACACAGCAGGGGACACAGAGGGACACAGCGGGACACAGCGGGACACAGCGGGGCACAGCAGGGACACAGCGAGGGACACAGCAGGGGACACTGCGGGACACACCGGGGGACATAGCAGGACACAGCAGGGGACACAGGGAGGACACAGCAGGACACAGCGGAACACAGCGAGGGACACAGCGGGGGACACAGTGGGACACAGCGGGGTACACTGAGAGGACACAGCGGGACCCAGCGGGACACAGCGTCGATACAGCGGGGACAAAGCGGGACACAGCGGGGTACACAGCTGGGGACACAAGGGGACACAGTGGGGGACATAGCGGGACACACTGGGACACAGCGGGACACAGCGGGGCACAGCGGGGACAAAGCGGGAGACACAGCGGGGAACAGAGCAGGACACAGCGTGGGACACAGCGAGGACACAGCGGGACACAGCCGGGGACACAGCGGGACACAACGGGGAACACAGCAGGGGACACAGTGGAACACAGCGG
>NW_012300154.1:0-3586 GCF_000151885.1 Dipodomys ordii | reverse complement strand
TCAGTTCCACTCTCTCCCACTGTGTACGGCTCTGTGTCCCCTGCTGTGTCCCCCTTTGTGTCCCGCTGTGTCCCCGCTGTGTAACGCTGTGTCCCCCTTTGTGTCCCGCTGTGTCCCCCGCTGTGTCCCCGCTGTGTCCCACTCTGACCCACTGTGTCCCGCTTTGTCCCGCTGTGTCCCCCGCTGTGTCCCGCTGTGTGCCCCCTTTGTTCCCCTCTGTGTCCTGCTGTGTCCCTGCTGTGTCCCCGCTTTGTCCCGCTGTGTCCGCGCTGTGTAACGCTGGGTCCACCTTTGTGTCCCGCTGTGTCCCCCTCTGTGTCCCTGCTGTGTCCCGCTGTGTCCCCCTGTGTCCTGCTGTGTCCCCCGCTGTGTCCCACTGTATCCCTCTGCGGCCTTGCTGTGTCCCCTGCTGTGTCCCTCTGTGTCCCGCTTTGTCCTCGCTGTGTCCCCTGCTATATCCCGCTGTGTTCTCCGCTCTGTCCCGTTGTGTCCCCGCTGTGTCCCGCTGTGTCCCCCGCTATATCCTGCTCTGTCCCCCGCTGTGTCCCGCTGTGTCCCTGCTGTATCCCCGATGTGTCCCACTGTGTACTCCGCTGTGTCCCGCTGTGTCCCGCTGTGTCCCCCGCTGTGTTCCCCTCTGTGTCCTGCTGTGTCCGGCTGTGTCCCGCTGTGTACTCGCTGTGTCCCTGTTGTGTCCCTGCTGTGTCCCGCTGTGTCCCGCTGAGTCCCGCTGTGTCGACGATGTCCCCCACTATGTCCCGTTGTGTCCCCGCTGTCTGCATGTGTGTCCCCTCTGTCTCCCGCTGTGTCCCCCGCTGTGTCCCGCTGTATCCTCGCTGTGTCCCCCGCTGTGTCCCGCTGTGTCCCCCGCTGTGTCCCGCTGTGTCTCCCGCTTTGTCCCCGCTGTGTCCCGCTGTGTCCCGCTATGTTTCCGCTGTATCGACGCTGTGTCCTGCTGGGTCCCCCGCTGTATACCCCGCTTTGTCCCACAGTGTCCCCCGCTGTGTCCCCCTCTGTGTCCCCCGCTGTGTCCCGCTGTGTCCCCTGCTGTGTCCCGCTGTGTCCTGCTGTTTCCCCCGCTGTGTCCCCCGCTGTGTCCCCGCTGTGTCCCACTGTGTCCTGCTGTGTCCCCCGCTGTGTCCTGCTGTGTCCCCCGCTGTGTCCCCCGCTGTGTCCCGCTGTGACCCGCTGTGTCTTCGCTGTATCCCCCGCTGTGTCCTGCTGTGTCCTCAATGTGTCCCCCGTTGTGTCCCCCGGTATCCCCCGCTGTGTCCGACTGTGTCACGCTGTGTCCCGCTCTGTCCCCGATGTGTCCCGCTGTGTCCCTGCTGAGTCCTGCAGTGTCTCCCGTACTGTCCCCTGCTTTGTCCGGCTGTATCCCCCACTGTGTCCCACTGGGACCAGCTGTGTCCCCCGCTGTGTCCCGCTGTGTCTCCTGCTGTGTTAACCGCTGTGTCCCGCTCTGTCCCCCGCTGTGTCCCGCTGTGACCAATGCTGTGTCCCGCTCTGTCCCCCGCTGTGTCTCACTGTGACCAATGCTGTGTCCCTGCTGTGTCCCCTCTGTGTCCCCCTATGTCGTCGCTGTCTCGACGCTGTGTCCCGCTGGGTCTCCTGTGTCCTCTCTGTGTTCCACGCTGTGTCCCGCTTTGTTCTTCGCTCTGTCCTCCGCTGTGTCCCCCGCTGAGTCCCCGCTGTGTCCCCGCTGTATCCCGCTGTGTCCTCGCTGCGTCCCCCGCTGTCTCCCGCTCTGTCCCCCGCTGTGTCTCACGCTTTGTCCCCGCTGTGTCCCGCTGTGTCCCGCTGTGTCCCCCCGTGTCCCGTTGTGTCCCCAGCTGTGTACCTCTCTGTGTCCCGCTGTGTCCCCGCTGTACCGACGCTGTGTCCCGCTGTGTCCTTGCTGTGTTCCCCGCTGTGTCCCGCTGTGTCCCCAGCTGTGTCCCCCACTCTGTCCCACTGTGTCCCCCACTGTGTCCCGCTGTGTTCTGCTTTGTGCCCCGCTGTGTCCCTGCTGTGTCCCTGCTGTGTCCAGCTGTGTCCCGCTGTGTCCCGCTGTGTCCCGCTGTGTCCCCCGCTGTGTCCCCCGCTGTGTCCCGCTGTGTCCCCCGCTGTGTCCCGCTGTGTCCCCGCAGTGTACCCGCTGTGTCCCACTGTGTCCCGTGGTGTCCTGCTTTGTCCCCCGCTGATTCCCCTGCTGAGTCCCCTCTGTGTCCCCACTATGTCCCGCTGTGTCCTCGCTGTGTCGCCCGCTGTCTACCGCTTTGTCCCCGCTGTGTCCCACTGTGTCCCGCTGTGTCCCACTGTGTCCCGCTGTGTACTGCTGTGTCCCGTTGTGTCCCGCTGTGTCCCCCGATGTGTCCCTGCTGTGTCCCTGCTGTGTCCCGCTGTGTCCCGCTGTGTCCTCGCTGTGTCCCACTCTGTGTCCGCTGTGTCCCCGCTGTGTCCCGCTTTGTCCTGCTGTGTCCCCGCTGTGCCCCGCTGTGTACCCCACTGTGTCCAGCTGTGTCTTGGCTGTGTCCCTCTGTGTCCCCGGCTCTGTACCCCGCTGCGTCCCGCTGTGTGCCCCGTTGAGTCTCACTGTATACCCGCTGTGTCTCGCTCTGTCCTCGCTGTGTCCCCTCTGTGTCCCGCTGTGTCCCCCCTGTGTCCCCCGCTGGGTCCGCTGTGTCCCCGCTGTGCTCTACTGTGTCCTGTTGTGTCCCCGCTGTGTCCGGCTGTGTACCCCACTGTGTCCAGCTGTGTCGACGCTGTGTCCCGCTGTGTCCCCGGCTTTTTACCCTGCTGTGTCCCACTGTGTCCCCCACTGAGTCTCGCTGTATCCCCGCTGTGTCCCGCTGTGTCCCATTGTGTTCACCGCTTTGTTCTGGTTTTTCCCCGCAGTGTCCCCGCTGTGTCCCGCTGTGTCCCACTGTGTCCGGTGGTGTCCCGATTTGCCCCCTGCTGTGTCTCCAGGTGAGTCCCCTCTGTTTCCCCACTGTGTCCTCACTGTGTCCCCCGCTGTGTCCTCCTTTGTCCCCGCTGTGTCCCCCGCTGTGTACCGCTGTGTTCCCGCAGTGTCACCGCTGTGTCCAGCTGTGTCCTGCTCTGTCCCGTGGTGGCCCGCTGTGTCCCCGCTGTTTCCCACTGTGTCCCCCGCTCTTTCCCCCGCTGTGTCCGGCTGTGTCACCCACTGTGGCCTGCTGTGTCTTGCTGTATCCCGCGCTGTGACCGCTGTGACCCCGCTGTGTCCCGCTGTGTCCTTGCTGTGTCCCCGACTGTTTCCTGCTTTCTCCCCCCTGTGTCCGCCGCTGTGTCCCGCTGTATTCCCCGCTGTGTCCCGCTGTGTCCCCAGCGGTGTCCCCGCTGTGTCCCTCTCTGTTCCGCTGTATCCCCCTGTGTCCTCGCTGTGTATCCTGCAATGTCCCGCTGTGTCCTCGCTGTGTCCCCCGATAAGTCCCGCTCTGTCCCTCACTGTGTCCCGCTGAGTCACGCTGTGTCCCGCTCTGACCAAGCTGTGAACCGCTGTGTTCCCTGCTGTGTCCACCGCTGTGTCCTCATTGTGTAAAAACTGTGTCCCGCTCTTTCATCACTGTGTCCCCCGCTGAGTCCC
>NW_012300153.1:0-3586 GCF_000151885.1 Dipodomys ordii | reverse complement strand
TCAGTCGCGCTGTGTCCCGCTGTGTCCCCTGCTGTTTACCCTGCTTTGTCCCGCTGTGTCCTCGCTGTGTCCTGCTCTGTCTCCTCCTTGTCCCCGCAGTGTTCTGCTGTGTCCCGTGGTGTCCCGCTTTGTCCCCCGCTGTGTCCCCCGCTGAGTCCCCGCTGTGTCCCCGCTGTGTCCCATTCTGTCCTCCCTGTGTCCCCGGCTATGTCCCGCTGTGTCCCCTGCTGTGTCCTGCTGTGTCTACTGCTTTGTTCCTGCTGTGTCCCGCTGTGGCCCACTCTGTCCCCGCTGTATCGACGCTGTGTCCCGCTGGGTCCCGCTGTGTCCTCGCTGTGTCCACCGCTGTGTACCGCTCTGTCCACCGCTGTGTCCCGTTGTGTCCCCCGCTCTGTCCCCCTTTGTCTACCGCTGTGTCCCGCTGTTTCCCCCGCTGTGTCCCGCTGTGTCCTCGCTGTGTCCCCCTCTGTCTCCCGCTCTGTCCCACGCTGTGTCTCAAGCTTTGTCCCCGATGTGTCCCACTGTGTTCCGCTGTGTCCCGCTGTGACCCACTGTGTCCCGTTGTGTCCACAACTGTGTACCACGCTGTGTAACGCTGTGTCCCCGCTGTATCGACGCTGTGTCCCGCTGTGTGCCCCGCTGTGTCCTCGCTGTGTTCCCCGCTGTGTCCCGCTGTGTCCTCGCTGGGTCCCCCGCTGGGTCCCACTGTGTCCCCCGCTGTGTCCCGCTGTGTCCCACTCTGTCCCTGTTGTGTCCCGCTGTGTCCTGCTGTGTCTTCGCTGTGTCCCCCGCTGTCTCCCGCTCTGTCCCCCGCTACATCTCACGATTTGTCCTCGCTGTGTCCCACTGTGTCCCGCTGTGTTCCGCTTAGCCCCCACTATGTCCCGTTGTATCCACAGATGTGTACCACGCTGTGTAACGCTGTGTCCCCGCTGTATTGACGCTGTGTCCCGCTGGGTCCCGCTGTGTCCTCGCTGTGTTCCCCGCTGTGTCCCGCAGTGTCCCCCGCTGGGTCCTCGCTGTGTGCCCCGCTGTGTCCCGCTGTGTCCTCACTGGGTCCCCCGCTGTGTCCCTCTGTGTCCCCCGCTGTGTCCTGCTGTGTCCCGCTCTGTCCCTGCTGTGTCCCGCTGTGTCCTGCTGTGTCCTCGCTGTGTCCCCCGCTGTCTCCCGCTCTGTCCCCTGCTTCGTCTCCCGATTTGTCCTCGCTGTGTCCCACTGTGTCCCGCTGTGTCCCGCTGTGCCCCCACTGTCTCCCGTTCTGTCCACAGATGTGTACCACGCTGTGTAACGCTGTATCCCCGCTGTATCGCCGCTGGGTCCCGCTGGGTCCCGCTGTGTCCTCGCTGTCTTCCCCGCTGTGTGCCCGCTGTGTCCCGCTATGTACTCCGTTGTGTCCAGCTGTGTCACCGCTGTGTCCTGCTGTGTCCCCTCTCGGTCTCTGCTGTCCCCCGCTGTGTCCCCCGCTGTGTCACGCTGTGTCCCCCCCTTTGTCCCACTGTGTCCCCGCCGTGTCTCTGTTGTGTCCCGCTGTGTCACACAGTGTCCCATGGTGTCCCGCGTTGTCCCCCGCTGTGTCCCCCGCTTGGTCCCCTCTGTGTCGCCTCTGTGTCCCCCTGTGTCCCCGGTGTGTCCCGCTGTGTCCCGCTGTGTACTGCTGTGTCCCGCGCTGAGTTCTGATGTGTCCCCTCTTTGTCCCAATGTGTCCTCGCTGTGTCCCGCTATGTCCCGCTCTGTCCCCGCTGTGTCCCCCTGTGTACCCCGCTGTGTCCAGCTGTGTCCTCGCTGTGTCCCCCACGGTCTCCTGCTTTGTCCCACGCTGTGTCCCGCTGTGTCCCACTGTGTACCACTCTGTGCCCTCCGCTGTGTCCCGCTGTGGACCCCGCTGTGTCCAGCTGTGTCCTCGCTTTGTCCCCCGCTGTCTTCTGCTTTGTCCCATCCTGTGTCCCGCTGTGACCCGATGTGTCCTCGCTGTGACCCCTGCTGTGTCCCGTTGTGTCCCCGCTGTGTCCCCCGCTGTGTCCCACTGTGTCCAGCTATGTTCCCGCAGTGTCCCCGCTGTGTCCCGCTGTGTCCCACTGTTTCCCGTGGTGTCCCAGTTTGTCCCCCACTGTGTCCCCCGGTGAGTCCCCGATGTGTCCCGCTGTGTCCCCCAGTGGGTCCCGCTGTGTCTACTGCTGTGTCCTCGCTGTGTCCCGCTGTGTCCCGCTGTGTCCCGCTGTGTCCTCCCTGTGTCCCACGCTGTGTTCCGCTGGGTCCTCGCTGTGTACCCCGATGTGTCCCGTTGTGTCCCCAGCTGTGTACCCCACTGTGGCCCATTGTGTCCAAGCTGTATCGACGCTGTGTCCCACTGTGTCCCGCTGTGTCCTCGCTGTGTCCCCTGCTGTCTCCCGCTCTGTCCCCCGCTGTGTCTCACGCTTTTTCCCCGCTGTGTCCCACTGTGTTCCGCTGTGTCCCGCTGTGCCCCCACTGTGTCACGTTGTGTCCACAGCTGTGTACTCAGCTGTGTCCAGCTGTGTCCCCGCTGTATCGACGCTGTGTCCCGCTGGGTCCCGCTGTGTCCTTGCTGTGTTCCCCGCTGTGTCCCGCTGTGTCCCGCTCTGTCCCTGCTGTGTGCCGCTGTGCCCTCCTGTGTCTTCTCTGTGTCCCCCGCTGTCTCCCACTCTGTCCCCCGCTGTGTCTCACGATTTTTCCTTGCTTTGTCCCACTGTGTCCCGCTGTGTCCCGCTGTGCCCCCACTGTGTCCCCTTGTGTCCACAGATGTGTACCACACTGTGTAACGCTGTATCCCCTCTGTATCGACACTGTGTCCCGCTGGGTCCCGCTGTGTCCTCGCTGTGTTCCCTGCTGTGTCCGGCTGTGTCCCCCGCTGTGTCCCCCGCTGTGTCTTGCTGTGTCCCCCGCTGTGTCCCATTGTGTCCCGCTGTGTCCCCCGCTGTGTCCCTGCTGTGGCCCTGCTGTGTCCCCGCTGTGTCACACTGTATCCTGCTGTGTCCCGCTGTGACACTGCTGAGTCCCCCTGTGTCCCCGCTGTGTCCCACTGTGTCATCGCTCTGTCCCTGCTGTGTCCCACTGTGCCCCCCTCTGTGTCCAGCTGTGTCCCCGCTTTGTCCCGCTGTGTCCCCTCTCTGTCCCATGCTATCTCCCGCTGTGTCCCCCGCTGTGTCCCGCTGTGTCCACTCTCTGTCCCCTGTTGTCCCCCGCTGTGTCCCCCGCTGTGTCCTGCTGTGTCCTCGCTGTGTCCCCCGCTGTGTCCCGCTGTGTATTCCGCTGTGTCCCGCTATGTTCCCGCAGTGTCCCCGCTGTGTCCCGCTGTGTCCCAAAGTGTCCCGTGGTGTCCCAGTTTGTCCCCAGCTGTGTCCCCCGGTGAGTCCCCGATGTGTCCCCGCTGTGTCTTGCTCTGTCCTCACTGTGTCCCCCGCTGTGTCCCCCACTGGGTCCCGCTGTGTCTACTGCTGTGTCCCCGCTGTGTCCCGCTGTGTCCCGCTGTGTCCTCACTGTGTCCCACGCTGTGTTCCGCTGTGTCCTCGCTGTGTCCCCCAATGTTTCCCGTTGGGTCTTCAACTGTGTACCCTGCTGTGTCCCGCTG
>NW_012300152.1:0-3586 GCF_000151885.1 Dipodomys ordii | reverse complement strand
GGGGACATAGCGGGACACAGCGGAATACACAGCGGGACACAGCGGCAGACACAGTGAGGACACAGCGGGACACAGCGGGGGACACAGCGGGGGACATAGCGGGACACCACTGAACACAGCTGGACACAGCGGGAAACAACAGTGACCTTGCGGGGAAACAGCGGGACACAGCGGGGGACACAGCCAGACACAGCGGGGGAAACAGCGGAACACAGTGTGGGACAGAGCGTGGGACACAGCGAGACATAGCGGGGCCACAGCGGGGACACAGCGGGACACAGCGGGTCACAGCACGGACACAGTGGGACACAGCGGGACACAGCAGGGGACACAGCGGGACACAGCGGGGGACACAGCGAGGACAGAGCGGGACACAGCGGGGGACCCAGCGAGGACACAGCTGGACACAGCGGGGGACACAGCGAGGAAACAGAGGATGACATAGCGGGGGACACAGCGGAACACAGCGGGACACAGCTGGTGTCACAGGGGGCACCCAGTGGGGACACAGCGGGACTCAGCGGGGGACACAGCAGTACACAGCAGGACAGAGCGGGACACAGCGGGACACAGCGGGGAACACAGCGGGACACAGAGGGGGACCCAGAGGGGTACACACCGGGACACAGCGGGGAACACAGCAAGGACACAACGGGACCCAGCGGGACACAGCGTCGATACAGCGCGGACACAGCGGGACACAGCGGGGACACAGCAGGACACAGCAGGTCACAGCATTCACACAACGGGACATAGTGGGACACAGCGGGGGACACAGCGGAACACAGCGGGGGACACAGCGAGGACATTGTGGGACACAGCGAGGACACAGTGAGGACACAGTGGGGACACAGCGGGGAACAAACGGGAACACAGCGTGACAGAGCGGGACACAGCAGGTACACAGCGGGAAACAGCGGGGGACACAGCGGGACACAGCGTGGGACACAACGGGGACACAGCGGTGTCACAGTGGGGGACAAAGCGGGGACACAGCTGGACATAGCGGGACACAGCGGGACACAGTGGGGGACACAGCAGGGGACAGCAAGGACACACCGGGGGACAAAGGAGACACAGCGGGACACAGCGGGGGACACAGCGGGGGACACAGCGGGGGACACAACAGGACACAGCAGGGGCCAAGCGAGGACACAGCGGGACACAGTGGGAACACATCGGGGACACAGCGGGGACACAGCGGGACACAGAGGGGGACACAGCGGGATAGAGCGGGGACACAGAGGGGGACACAGCGGCACTCATCGGGACACAGAGGGCGACACAGCGGGACACAGCGGGGGACACAGTGGGGACACAGCGAGACACAGCGGCGGACACAGCGATACACAGCGGGACATAGCGGGGGACACATCGGGACACAGCGGGGGACACAGCGAGGGACACAGCGGGATATAGCGGGGACACAGTGAGACACAGCGGGGGACACAGCGGGACCCAGCGGGGGACAGAGCGGGGGACACAGGTGGGACACAGCGGGACACAGCGGTGACACAGTGGGGGACATAGCGAGGGACACAGCGGGACAGAGCGGTGACACAGCGGGGACACAGTGGGGGACATAGTGGGGATACAGCGGGGGACACAGCTGGACACAGCGGGACACAGCAGGGACTCAGCGGGACACAGCGGGTACACTGTGGTGACACAGCAGGACACAGCGAGGACACTGTGGTGACACAGCGGGACACAGCAGGGCCACAGCGGGGGACCAAGAGGGACACAGCAGAGAATACAGAGGGAATCAGCGGGACACAGCGGGGGACAGAGGCGACACACCTGGGGACAACGGGGACACAGAGGGGACACAGAAGGGGACACAGCGGGTACACAGCAGGACACAGCAGGGGACACAGCGGGGACACAGCAGGACACAGCGGGGACACAACGGGAGCCTCAGCGGAGGACACTGCGGGACACAGCGGGGGACACAGGGGCGACACAGTGGGACACAGCGGGGGACACAGCGGGACACAGCGGGGACACAGCGGGGACACAGCGGGACACTGCAAGGCATAGGGGGACACAGTGGGGACACAGCGGGACACAGCGGGGACACAGAGGGACACAACGGGGGACACAGCGGGGACACAGAGTTGGACACAGCGGGTGACACAGCAGGATAGAGTGGGAACACAGAGGGGGACACAGTGGGACTCAGCGGGACACATCGGGGGACACAGCGGGACACAGCGGGGCACACAGTTGGGACAGAGCGAAGCACCGCGGGGAACACAGTGGGGACACAGCGGGGGACAAAGAGGGGACACAGCTTGGACATAGCAGGACACAGCGAGGACACAGCGGGGGACACAGCTGGACACAGCGGGACACAGCGGGGACACAGAGGTGGACACAGCGGGGACACAGCGGGACACAGCAGGACACAGCGGGACACAGCGGGGACACAGCGGGGGACACAGCGGGGACACAGCGGGGACACAGCGGGGGACACAGCGGGGACACAGCGGGGACACAGTGGGACACAGTGTGGGACACAGCGGGGAAACAGCGGGACACTGCAGGGCATAGGGGGACACAGCGGGGACACAGCGGGACACAGCGGGGACACAGTGGGGGACACAGCGTGGGACACAGTGGAACACAGCGGTGACACAGCGGGGACACAGCGGAGGACACAGCATGGGACAGAGAGGGACACAGGGGACACAACGGGACACAGCAGGGGACACAGCGGGGATACAGCGGGATAGAGTGGGAACACAGAGGGGGACACAGTGGGACTCCGCGGGACACATCGGGGGACACAGCGGGACACAGTGGGGGACACAGCGGGGACAGAGCAGAGCACCGCGGGGAACACAGTGGGGACACAGCGGGGGACAAAGAGGGGACACAGCTTGGACATAGCGGGACACAGCGAGGACAAAGCGGGGGACACAGCTGGACACAGCGGGACACAGCGGGGACACAGATGTGGACACAGCGGGGACACCGCGGGACACAGCGGGGGACACAGCGGGTGACACAGCGGGATAGAGTGGGAACACAGAGGGGGACACAGTGGGACTCAGCGGGACACATCGGGGGACTCAGCGGGACACATCGGGGGACACAGCGGGACACAGCAGGGGACACAGCGGGGACAGAGCGGAGCACCGCGGGGAACACAGCGGGGACACAGCGGGGGACAAAGAGGGGACACAGCTTGGACATAGCGGGACACAGCGAGGACACAGCGGGGGACACATCTGGACACAGCGGGACACAGCGGGGACACAGCGGGGGACACAGCGGGGACACAGCGGGGACACAGCGGGGACACAGCGGGGACACAGCGGGGACACAGTGGGACACAGTGTGGGACACAGCGGGGAAACAGCGGGACACTGCAGGGCATAGGGGGACACAGCGGGGACACAGCGGGACACAGCGGAGACACAGTGGGGGACACAGCGTGGGACACAGTGGAACACAGCGGTGACACAGCGGGGACACAGCGGAGGACAGAGCATGGGACAGAGAGGGACACAGGGGACACAGCGGGACACAGCAGGGGACACAGCGGGGATACAGCGGGGGACACAGCTGGACACAGTGGGAC
>NW_012300151.1:0-3586 GCF_000151885.1 Dipodomys ordii | reverse complement strand
CTGCTTCTCCTTCTGCTTCTGCTTCTCCTTCTGCTTCTGTTTCTGCTCTTCTCCTTCTTCTGTTTCTTTTGCTTCAGTTTCTTCTGCTTCTTCTTCTTCTGTTTCTTCTGATTCTACTTCTGCTTCTCCTTCTTCTCCTTCTCTTTCTGCTTCTTCTGATTCTCCTGCTTCTCCTTCTTGTTCTCCTTCTGCTTCTGCTTCTCTTTCTGCTTCTGCTTCTCCTTCTGCTGCTCCTTCTCCTCCTTCTTCTGCTTCTACCACTGCTTCTGCTTCTGCTTCTTTTGCTTATTCTTTTTCTTCTGCTTCTGCTTCTCCTGCTTCTGCTTCTTCTGCTTCTACTGCTTCTCCTTATACTTCTCCTTATGCTTCTCCTTATGCTTCTCCTTATGCTTCTTCTTCTTCTTCGTCTTCTTCTCTTTCCTCTGCTTCTGCTTTTCCTGCTTCTTCTGCTTCTACTGATTCTCTTTCTGCTTCTCATTCTGCTTCTGCTTCTCTTTCTGCTTCTCCTCTTGCTTCTGCGGCTCTTCTTTCTCCTTCTCCTTCTTCTACTTCTCCTTCTGCTTCTGCTTCTTCTGCTTCTCCTTCTGCATCTTCTTCTGCTTCTGCTTCTCTTTCTGATGTTTCTTCTGCTTCTGTTTCTCCTTCTGCTTCTCCTTCTGCTTCTTCTGCTTCTCCTTCTGCTTCTCCTTCTGTTTCTCCTTCTCCTTCTCGTTCTTCTGCTTTTCCTTCTGCTTCTCCTTCTGCTTCTGCTGCAACTGCTACTGCTTCTGCTTCTTCTGTTTCTTCTGCTTCTCCTTCTGCTCTTGATTCTCATTCTGCTTCTGCTTCTGCTTCTACTTCAGCTTCTCATTCTGCTTCTCCAGATTCGGCTTCTTCTGCTTCTCCTGCTTCTCCTTCTGCTTCAGGTTCTGCTTCTGCTTCTTCGGATTCTTATGCTTCTGCTTCTCCTGCTTCTGCTTCTTCTGCTTCGCCTCTTTCTCTTTCGGCTTCTCCTTCAGTTTCTGCTTCTCCTTCTGCTTCTGCTTCTTCTTCTTGTCCTTCTCCTGTTTCTTCTCCTTCTGCTTCTCCTGCTTCTGCTTCTTCTGCTTTTCCTGCTTCTCTTTCTGCTTCTCCTTCTGCTTCTGCTCCTTCTCCTTCTTCTGTTTCTTCTTCTTCTGCTTCTCCCGCTTGTGCTTCTCCTGCTTCTCCTGCTTCTCGTTCTGCTTCTCTTCGTCGGCTTCTCTTTCTATTTCTGCTTCGGCTTCTTCTGATTCTGATTCTTCTCCTTCTTCTTCTCCTTCTCTTTCTGCTTCTGCTTCTGCTTCTTCTGATTCTCCTGCTTGGCCTTCTCCTACTGCTTCTCCTTCTCCTTCTCCTTCTCTTTCTGCTTCTGCTTCTTCTGCTTCTCCAACTTCTCCATCTTCTTCTCCTTCTGTTTCTGCTTCTCTTTCTGCCTCTGCATCTCCTTCTGCTTCACATTCTGCTGCTCTTTCTCCTTCTTCTGTTTCTCCCTCTGCTTCTGCTTCTTATGCTTCTTCTTTATCTTCTGCTTCTGCTTCTCCTGCTTCTGCTTCTTGTGCTTCTACTGCTTCTCCTTCTGCTTCTGTTTCTTCTGCTTCTACTTCTCTTTCTGCTTCTGCTTCTCCTGCTTGTTTTGCTGCTTCTTCTGCTGCTTCTCCTTCTGCTGCTTCTTCTACTTCTCCTACTGCTTCTCTTTTTGCTTCTCCTTCTGCTTCTGCTTCTACTTCTTCTGTTTCTCCGGCCTGAATTTCTGGTTCTACTTCTTCTGCTGCTTCTCCTTCTGCTTCGGCTTCTAATTCTGCTTCTGATTCTGCTTCTTCTGCTTCTTCTCTTTCGGCTTCTCCTGCTTCTGCTTCTTGTGCTTCTCCTGCTTCTCTTTCTGCTTTTCATTCCGCTTCTGCTTCTCCTTCTGCTTCTGCTTCTCCTCGTTCTCCTTCTCCTACTTCTGCTTCTCCTTCATCTTCTGCTTCTTCTGCTTCTCCTGCTTTCCTTCTGCATGTGCTTGTCCTTATACTTCTTCTTCTGCCTCTGCTTCTCCTTCTCCTTCTTTTGCTTCGCCTTTTGCTTCTGCTTCTTCTGCTTTTCCTGCTTCTCCTTCTGCTTCGGCTTCTTCTGCTTTTCCTTCTGCATCTTCTTCTGCTTCTGCTTCTCCTTCTCCTTCTTCCGCTTCTCCTTCTTATTCTCCTTCTGCTTCTTCTTCTTCTGCTTTACCTGCTTCTCTTTCTGCTTCTCCTTCTGCTTCTCCTTCTGTTTCTCCTTCTCCTTCTTGTTCTTCTGCTTTTCCTTCTGCTTTTCGTTCTGCTTCTGCTACAACTGCTACTGCTTCTACTTCTTCTGTTTCTTCTGCTTCTCCTTCTGATTGTGATTCTTCCTCTGCTTCTGCTTCTCCTTCTACTTCTCCAGATTCTGCTTCTTCTGCTTCTCCTGCTTCTCCTTCTGCTTCAGGTTCTGCTTCTGCTTCTTCGGATTCTTATGCTTCTGCTTCTCCTGCTGCTGCTTCTTCTGCTTCTCCTGCTTCTCTTTCTGCTTTTCCTTCTGTTTCTGCTTCTCCTTCTGCTTCTGCTTCTTCTCCTTCCTATGTTTCTTCTGCTTCTGCTTCTCCTGCTTCGGCTTCTTCTGCTTCTCCTGCTTCTCCTTCTCATTCTCCTTCTCTTTCTGCTTCTGCCTATCCTTCTGTTTCTCCTACTCCTAATCCTTTGTTTCTCCTTCTCCTTCTTCTTCTTCTGCTTCTCCTGCTGCTTCTTCTTCTGCTTCTTCTGCTTTTTCTGTTTCTTCTTCTTCTGCTTCAGCTTCTGCTTCTTCTGCTTCTCCTTCTGCTTCTCCTTCTGCTTCTGCTCTTCTCCTTCTGTTTCTTCTGTTTCTGCTTCTCCTGCTTCTTCTTCTTCTGCTTCTCCTACTTCTCCTTCTGCTTCTCAGTCTCCTTCTCCTTCTTCAATTTCTCCTTCTTGTGCTTCTCATTCTGCTTCTGCTTCTGCTTCTCCTGCTTCTGCTTCTTCTGTTTCTCCTTCTGCTTCTTCTTCTGCTTCTCTTTCTGCTTCTTATTCTGCTTCTGCTCCTCCTACTCCTAATCCTTCTCTTTCTCCTTCTTCTTCTGCTTCTCGTTCTGCTTCTGCTTCTTCTGCTTGTTCGGTTTCTTCTGCTTCTGCTTTTCCAGCTTCTGCTGCTTCTGCTTCTCCTTCTGCTTCAGGTTCTCCTTCTGATTCTTCGGCTTCTTCTGTTTCTTCTGCTTCTGCTTCACCTGCTACTGCTTCTTCTGCTTCTTCTGCTTCTCTTTCTGCTTCTCCTTCTTCTTCTGCTTCTCCTTCTGCTCCTTCTCCTTCTTCTGTTTCTTCTTCTTCTTCTGCTTCTCCCGCTTCTGCTTCTTCTGCTTCTCCTGCTTGTCCTTCTCCTTCTGCTTCTCCTTCTGCTTCTTCTGCTTCACTTTCTGCTTCTGCTTCTTCTGCTTCTCCAACTTCTCCTTCTTCTTCTTCTATTTCTGCTTCTCTTTCTGCTTCTGCATTTCCTTCTGCTTCACCTTCTGCTGCTCCTTCTCCTTCCTCTGTTTCTCCCTCTGCTTCTGCTTCTTATGCTTCTTCTTTTTCTTCTG
>NW_012300150.1:0-3586 GCF_000151885.1 Dipodomys ordii | reverse complement strand
TGTCGTTCTGCTTCTTCTGCTTGTTCTGTTTCTTCTGCTTCTGCTTTTCCAGCTTCTGCTGCTTCTGCTTCTCCTTCTGCTTCAGGTTCTCCTTCTGATTCTTCGGCTTCTCCTGTTTCTTCTGCTTCTGCTTCTCCTGCTACTGCTTCTTCTGCTTCTCTTTCTGCTTCTCCTTCTGGTTCTGCTTCTCCTTCTGCTCCTTCTCCTTCTTCTGTTTCTTCTTCTTCTTCTTCTGCTTCTCCCGCTTCTGCTTCTTCTGCTTCTCCTGCTCGTCCTTCTCCTTCTGCTTCTCCTTCTCCTTATTCTGCTTCTCTTTCTGCTTCTGCTTCTTCTGATTCTCCAACTTCTCCTTCTTCTTCTCCTTCTATTTCTGCTTCTCTTTCTGCTTCTGCATCTCCTTCTGCTTCACCTTCTGCTGCTCCTTCTCCTTCTTCTGTTTCTCCCTTTGCTTCTGCTTCTTATGCTTCTTCATTTTCTTCTGGTTCTGCTTCTCCTACTTCTGCTTCTTATGCTTCTACTGCTTCTTCTTCTGCTTCTTCTGCTTCTTCTGCTTCTACTTCTCTTTCTGCTTCTGCTTCTCCTGCTTGTTTTTCTGCTTCTTCTGCTGCTTTTTCTACTTCTCCTTCTGCTTCTCTTTTTGCTTCTCCTTCTGCTTCTGCTTCTTCTGTTTCTCATGCCTGAATTTCTGGTTCTACTTCTTCTGCTGCTTCTCCTTTTGCTTCTGTTTCTGCTTCTTCTCTTTCGGCTTCTCCTGCTTCTTGTCCTCCTCCTGCTTCTCTTTCTGCTTCTCATTCTGCTTCTGCTTCTCCTTCTGCTTCTGCTTCTCCTCCTTCTCCTTCTCCTACTTCTGCTTCTCTTTCAGCTTCTGCTTCTTCTGCTTCTCCTGCTTCTCCTTCTGCATCTCCTTCTGCTTGTGCTTGTCCTTATGCTTCTTCTTCTGCCTCTGCTTCTCCTTCTCCTTCTTTTGCTTCACCTTTTGCTTCTGCTTCTTCTGGTTTTCCTGCTTCTCCTTCTGCTTCTGCTTCTTCTGCTTCTCCTTCTGCATCTTCTTCTGCTTCTGCTTCTCCTTCTCCTTCTTCTGCTTCCCCTTCTGATTCTCCTTCTGCTTCTTCTTCTTCTGCTTTACCTGCTTCTCTTTCTGCTTCTCCTTCTGGTTCTCCTTCTGTTTCTCCTTCTCCTTCTTGTTCTTCTGCTTTTCCTTCTGCTTTTCCTCCTGCTTCTGCTACAACTGCTACTGCTTCTACTTCTTCTGTTTCTTCTGCTTCTCCTTCTGCTTTTGATTCTCTTTCTGCTTCTGCTTCTCCTTCTGCTTCTCATTCTGCTTCTAAAGATTCTGCTTCTTCTGCTTCTCCTGCTTCTCCTTCTGCTTCAGGTTCTGCTTCTGCTTCTTCGGATTCTTATGCTTCTGCTTCTCCTGCTTATGCTTCTTCTGCTTCCCCTCCTTCTCTTTCTGCTTCTCCTTCTGCTTCTGCTTCTTGTCCTTCTCCTGTTTCTTCTGCTTGTTCTTCTCCTGTTTCTGCATTTCCTGCTTCTCCTTCTGCTGCTCTTTCTGTTTCTCCTGCCGCTTTTCCTTCTACTGCTCCTTCTTCTGCTTCTCTTTCTGCTTCTACTCCTGTTTCTCCTTCTCCTTCTCCTTCTAGTTCTTCTGCTTTTCCTTCTGCTTCTCCTTCTGCTTCTGAATCTTCTGCTTCTTCTGATACTGCCTCTGCTTCTTCTGTTTCTTCTGCTTCTCCTTCTGCTTTTGCTTCTCTTTCTGCTTCTGCTTCTCCTTCTGCTTCTCCAGATTCTGTTTCTTCGGCTTCTCCTTCTGCTTTTGCTTCTCTTTCTGCTTCTGCTTCTCCTTCTGGTTCTCCTTCTTCTTTTCCAGTTTCTTCTTCTTCTGCTTCTCCAGCTTCTCCTTCTGCTTCAGGTTCTGCTTTTGCTTTTTCGGCTTCTTCTGCTTCTGCTTCTCCTGCTGCTGCTTCTTCTGCTTCTCCTGCCTCTCTTTCTGCTTTTCCTTCTGTTTCTGCTTATCCTTCTGCTTCTGCTTCTTCCCCTTCTTCTGTTTCTTCTGCTTCGGCTTCTCCAGCTTCTGCTTCTCCTGCTTCTTGTTCTGCTTCTCTTTCGGCTTCTCTTTCTCCTTCTCCTTGTCCTTCTCCTTCTTCTGCTTCTTCTTCTGCTTCTGCTTCTCCTTCTGCTTCTGCTTCTGCTTCAATTTCTCCTTCTGCTTCTCATTCTGCTTCTGCGCCTTCTGTTTCTTCTGCTTCTCCTGCTTCTTCTTTTCCTGCTACTCCTACTTCTCGTGCTGCTTCTCCTTCTGCGTCTCTTTCTGCTTCTGCTTATCCTTTTGCTTCTCCTACTCCTAATCCTTCTCTTTCGCCTTCTCCTTCTTCTTCTTCTGCTTCTCCTGGTGCTTCTGCTTCTGCTTATTCTACTCTTTCTGTTTCTTCTGCTTCTGCTTCAGATTGTGCTTCTTCTGTTTCTCCTTCTGCTTCAGATTCTGCTTCTGCTTCTTCGGCTTCTCCTGTTTCTTCTGCTTCTGCTTCTCCTGCTTGTTCAGCTTCTCCTGCTTCTCTTTCTGCTTCTCCTTCTGCTTTTCCTTCTGCTTCTGCTTCTGTTCTTCTCCTTCTTCTGTTTCTTTTGCTTCTGTTTCTTCTTCTTCTTCTTCTTCTTCTTCTTCGTCTTCTTCTTCTTCTTCTTCTTCTGTTTCTTCTGATTCTACTTCTGCTTCTCCTTCTTCTACTTCTCTTTCTGTTTCTACTTCTGCTTCTTCTGATTCTCCTGCTTCTCCGTTTGTTCTCCTTCTGTTTCTGCTTCTCTTTCTGCTTCTGCTTCTCCTTCTGCTTCTCCTTCTCCTTCTCCTTCTTCTGCTTCTCCCACTGCTTCTGCTTCTGCTTCTTTTGCTTATTCTATTTCTTCTGCTTCTCCTGCATCTACTGCTTCTCCTTATGCTTCTCCTTATGCTTCTCCTTATGCTTCTCCTTCTCCTTCTTCTTCTTCTTCTTCTTCTTCTTCTTCTTCTTCTTCTTCTTCTTCTTCTTCTTCTTCTTCTTCTTCTTCTTCTTCTTCTTCTTCTTCTTCTTCTTCTTCTTCTTCTTCTTCTTCTTCTTCTTCTTCTTCTTCTCCTTCTTCTGCTTCTCCTGGTTTTTCTGCTTCTACTGCTTCTCTTTTTGCTTCTCATTCTGCTTCTGCTTCTCCTTCTGCTTCTCCTATTGCTTCTGCTGCCCTTCCTTCTCCTTCTCCTTCTCCTACTTCTGTTTCTCCTTCTGCTTCTGCTGCTTCTCCTGCTTCTCCTTCTGCATCTTCTTCTGCTTCTGCTTCTCCTTCTGCTGCTTCTTCTGCTTCTGCTTCTCCTTCTTCTGCTTCTCCTTCTGCTTCTCCTTCTGCTTCTCCTTCTCCTTCTGCTCCTTCTCCTTCTTCTGCTTCTCCCTATGATTCTGCTTCTTTTGCTTATTCTTTATCTTCTGCTTCTGCTTCTTTTGCTTCTCTTTATGCCTCTCCTCCTCCTCCTCCACATAAAAATCAATCTTGATCTACTTCATGAACTTGAACATGTTCATGTTCTTATACTTCATCATCATCTACATCTTAAAAAAAAAAAAAACAA